>NC_069780.1:180174770-180477800 GCF_027406575.1 Nycticebus coucang
TGCTGAAATCAAAGTGCTAGCAAGGCTGCATTCTTTTCTGGAGGCTCTAGGGAAGAATCTATTTATTTGAACATTTAGGTTGTTGGCAGAACATGGTTTGTGAAGTTATAGGGCTTCATTTCCTTGCTGGCTGTCCCAGATGAAGGCCATTCCAGCTTCTAGAGGCCATCTCCATGCCTTGGCTTCTGGCTCTTATTTAATCTTCACACACAGCGATGGTGACTTAAATTTTGATGTTTTAATCTTCCCTTCCTCTTTTCCTCTCCTTGTATTCCTTTTACTAAAACTTCTGCATTCCTCTTCCTCTTCTGTCTCATGAGATTATTTACATTGGACCCACCCAGATAATCCAGAATAGTCTTCTGTTTTAAGGTAACCTTAATTCACCTGAAAAATTCCTTTTGTCATTTCAGGTAACATATGCACATGTTCTAGGTGTTACTATGTGCACATTCAGAAGAGGAGCAAGAAGTTTCTTGAAGTGTTTAAGACTTCTCTAGAATCTAGATATTAGAGTAAGAACATGCAATCTTTTTAAATCTTTGAATAAGCATTTTGAGTGCGTTGCTCGCTTTTTTTTTTTTTTTTTGTGGCTAAATTCAAGGTCTCTGGTGGTCCTAGTAGAGCAGCTAGCTTCCCCAGGCGACAGTTTTTTTCCCTTCAGTCTGATTCTTGTTGATACCAGAATTTCGCTCTTCAGTAGGTCCTTGGTCTCCAGGATATGAAGAATAAACCCATGGACCACAACAGTGGTAAGATAGGACTTTCATTAGAAGTTAGAAAGGAATACAGAAGAAGTAAAAAGCACCAGAGCTTCTGGAAGGGGGAAGAACTGAAGAACTTACTCGGGAGTCTCCACGTGGGCTCTTTTATCTAGGGGTCTTAGATCTAGATGATTACATGTGGCTGGCCATTGGTAGATGGAAAAACATCTTTTCAATATGAGTGCGTTAACTAATGAATGAATGTAGTTCCTCCTTCACTAGGGCGAGGTTATCAGGTCCCTTACGGTCTTTGTCCCTGAGAAGGGATTAGGGTGTGTGCTCCTACCCAAGGTCGAAACACCCAAAAAAGGGTGGCTTTGTTCATCATCTTATCAGAGCCCAGAGAGTGTGTCCCAAAGAAGGCAGTCTGCTTGTGCCTGGAAATGGAGGCCTGACCTCTTAGCTCACCTGTGCCTAGAGAATGGGGGGCTCCCTGTCTAGCCCTGATTGGTGGAATCCTGTATCATTGTCACAGGTGGCTCCCAGACACTATTGGATGTCCAGTTTGATATAGCAGTGCTGTGAGAAGATGGAAAGTAGGGTCAGACAAGGGTGGTGCCTGTGTCTCAAAGGAGTAGGGTGCCAGCCCCATATGCTGGAGGTGGTGTGTTCAAACCCAGTCCCAGCCAAAAACTGCAAAAAAAATAAAAAGTAGGGTCAGACAAATGGCATGGGCCAGACATAGTCAAAAGCCAGAATGCCACCCGATGGGGAATGTCTCAACTGGAGACCATTCTCATAGTTTGGAGGGTTCTTCGCCCTTTCTTATGCCTATATTTGGTCTGACTCAGCTGTTGTGTGTTTTTTTCATAAAGGAAGTTTAAGCTATTCTCATAAGAAGTTCATGAAAGTTGAGTCTGTGCTGATGTGGCCTTGTCTTTATGGCAGCCAGGACTTTAAGGTCATCTTGTCCTAGAGATCTAGTAATCCTTGTGGTACAGTCAGAAATCCCCAGGACATGTTACATCACACTGCAAGTGAGATGATGTAGGCCCTGCAAGATGTTTCAGTGACCTTATGGCCTTGAGATGTCTCTCAGCATACTACATCCTATAACACTGTATTTCAATATTAAATACTTGTAACATCCCGGCACATGAGGGCTGGACACTGCCCACTAGGTCTTCCTTTAGCTCTTTCGTAATGCTTGTTTTCCCTAGGAAACAGCCTTTTTCTCTCCTCTTTTTTATTCTAGAAAATTTCTCTAAATTCATTAATTCAAAAATCCAGTGGAGAAGTACTAGATCTTCTACAGTTAGGCAAAATTTATACATTTTTAAGTGAATACATGTTTTAACCCCCACCTTTCCACATTTGCTTTCACTCCAATGACCACAGCTAACACCAGGGGCTGTAACTAACATTTTCTCTTCATCCCAAGCTTCAATCAATTATGCACTGAACTCCCATTCATGCTAGAAGAATAACTCTCTCAAATGTGCGATCTTCCATATTGGGCTTTTTATTCTTTATATTTTATTTTTAAGCTCCTACTATTGCTCCTTACCAAGAGTCCGTCCAAAGGATGGTTTTAAATACTCAGACTTCTTGACCTCTCAGGAGTATTCAATAATTTTAATAATTGTTTTCTTCAAACGTGAATTCTCGGCATCTGTGGACCAAGATATCTTGTTTCCTTCTTCTGTCATCATTTGTCCTTGTGGTTTTATGTGCCACCTTGGCGAGATTATATTGCCCAGTTTTGTTGCCAAACTCCAGCCCTCGTTCTGCTATAAACGTAATGTCGGACAATTAAGTTGATGAATTCATCCTAGAAAAAGTGCTGCCTATCTCATTACCGAATACCACTATGGCCATCTTCGAAGTACTTCCTTTGGGAAGCTAGGCACTGATGCCAGCACTTAGTCTAGCCTTCAAAGCATCTTTGGAGCACTTTTTCTGGAATGGCCATCAGAGCCATCATCACACATGTATTTCAATCAATAAAAGAAATATCAACTATGTTATAAAGCTTGCATTTCAGAATCACGCATTTGTGCCTTACAAAGGCATGAATCATTAAATAAAATAGTTTCTTTATGTCTGTATGAATAACCTAATACTACCTTCAAACTCATTTTTTTCCTAGTTACCATCTGTGACAAAGTAGCAATACATTTGTAATACAAGTAGCAATACAAATCAAAGTATCAATACATTTTTTTTGTAGAGACAGAGTCTCACTTTATGGCCCTCGGTAGAGTGCCGTGGCGTCACATAGCTCACAGCAACCTCCAACTCCTGGGCTTAAGCGATTCTCTTGCCTCAGCCTCCCGAGTAGCTGGGACTACAGGCGCCCGCCACAACGCCCGGCTATTTTTTTTGGTTGCAGTTTGGGCGGGGCCGGGTTTGAACCCGCCACCCTTGGTATATGGGGCCGGCACCCTACTGACTGAGCCACAGGCACCACCCGTATCATTTTAAACACTATTTCTTATAGGAAATCCCTATCTGTACCATCAGACCTGCGCAGAACACAATTACATCACATAACATGCAAAATTATAATTCCTGAGTTGTTTCCTGTCCAAGACTGTGACCACCTTCATACATGATGTGTGGGTATTCTCTTAGAATTGTCTTTATATCTATAAGCTTTATCCCCACTTCAAATGAGATTTTTAATTGAAATAATAGGCAACACTAAATGTCACCTGTAAGTGCTATGTTTCTGGCGTATAAAGATTATGGGGAAGAGTACACACCAAGATGGTCAGGGACTACTAAGGGAAGAAGTGCATTGCTGGTATGACGGACAGTAGCAGCAGTAGTGTGTTCGACAAGACTGAGCACAAGCTTTTCCTAATCTCATTAAGGTTGCATGGAGATGTCTTCAAGGATCTGAGGCCAGTTCCATTGGCTCTATTTGCCTTTGGGTCAGACTTAGTGATTTCAAGTTTCTCTCATGTCTCCTATGTCAGAATCATAAATTTGCTAAGCTTATGTTTCCATCCAGGAACCTAGATAGATGTCCTGATCTGAAGCTAAGAGTATTACATAACTTTGCAGGAGAGGCAGCTCATATTTTTCATTATCACTCTTAAAACCTAATGAAATTGAGCTTTTTGGATGCTCAAATTACTAGGTCAGAATTTATTTATTTACCTATTTATTTATTTACCCATGAATAAAGCAGCATGGCTTCTTAATGAACCTAATTTGAGAAAACAGAGAATTTTCCTCTTGCTCCTGAACCCCCTGGTATACCTTTATAATCAGAGTTGTTTTCATTTATTTTCTCTAAATACCTATGTTATTACTCTTATCATAAAGTGTTAGCCCATCTGGACCAGACTGTGCAGACATTTCTTCTCAAGTGTTTAAAGGTTGAATGAAATACGAACTCTTTAGAAATTTCCCTAATGAGCAGAGAAATGTAAACATAAAATTTTACTTTAGCTGCTTCAGTTATCTAAGTTCACGTCTTCATTTTATGTTCTCCATTCTCAGAGGTTAAGTTATAAATCTGCCTAACAGAGGAAGCAGAATGCTGATGGGTGATTTCAAGAGGATTTCACTGTTATCTTTCCTAATGGTAGAATTTACTCACTTACCACTGGCTAAATTTTCTATATTCACTATCAGCATGTCGTTCAGCAAGGTAAACCTACTTCATACAATCTATACTTCAGAGTGTAGGGAATATGTGTAAAGTAAAAGAATCTAACCATTTACTCCTTCCTTCCAGAGCACTGTGGAACATCACTATCCACAGTTTGAAATGAATGTTGTTACCTCCTATTTTTTGCAAAATGGAAAAAAAAATAATTGGGCAACAATCTCCTCACCATCTAGTGAAAATAAACTGATATTATCAGTGCTGGTAATTGTCCATCTCAAATTAAACACATGGCTGAGAAAAACTGGTGACCTATTGTTACTAAGAAAACAGTATAGCCACTAAAGCACAAATTGTAGAGTTAGACTAAATTCCAAACCTGGCTCCATCCTACACAGGTCACAGGCCTCTGCCCACATCACTTAGTTCCTTAGGCTTAATTTCTTCACCTATAAAATGGTGAGAAGAATAGAAACTCTGTTACAGAGTGAGGTGAGGATAAATGAAATAATTGATGGAAAGTTTACAACATAGTGCTTGACACAGAAAATGTACAACATAGAACTTTATGATATAAGTAACAAATATTAAAACAGAATCATGGCAAACTCCTATAGGAGTAAATATATGTTGCATCCGCTTAATCCTCTGGAGTATACTGAACATATGACATCTCCTTTAATTTGTCTGTCTTTTACAAAAGAACCAAACATTCATTAATATAAAAATGTCTGTATGAGAAAAAAAATGTCTGTATGAGATCCATTAAGAGCAAAAAGAAAATCTTGTTAATTTTCCAATAAGGAAAGTGGTTTTGTTTGTTTGTTTACTTTTAGAGTCCTAGTATGGAAGTGCACGTTTCAAAACCACATTCTTTAACAACCAAGCTAACATGTATACTAATTATAAAAAGTCTAGTATCTTGTTTTAACGTTCATATTTCACAACTATTGCTTTTCTTTAAATTTTCTATTTAAAATATAAAAATATATATTCAAATGTCCATTTCACTCATTTATCACCATGACTATCAATTGGTAGAAAAAATTATATATAACCTTTTGAAAGAAAAGGACAAAAGACAAATATTGGATAGACACATTTAAAAAAGAAGTTTGAATTTTAAAATTAAAAAATTTTAATTTTTACCAGTATATTTTTACTGATTATTTTTCTCTCACATGATATACTCTGCCATGTGTGCTAGAAAATGTTCGTCTATTTAACTTCTGCTTTTACTCTGTATCAATTTCTGGCCTAATATTACACACTCTTAGCTCCTTTTCACTCCCAAATAAGTCACTTCAAATCTTGACAGGAGTACCTCTCTAGTATGTTAAAATAACTGTATAATTTCAAGTATTGTGATTTAAACTCTCCATGAAACTTAATAAGAAAAATAGAGAAGTAGTTGAAGGAAGCTATTTTCCAAATCCAAAGCTTTTACTCTTTGTTTAGAACCAAAAAGAAGAAAAAGGAGAAGGCTTGGAAATCTAGCACTCACACAACACCAGAAAATTCACATGACTCACACATGGACATGCTAAATCTTCCAAACAAGTGGCATTTTATTAAATTGTGTGACGTTCTTCTGTCTTTCTTAGAGTTTGCAATGTTAATTTTATTCTAAGGGCTGTATGGTAAGTTGAAAACTCTTTGCCCCTTCTTCCATGTAAAGATGGATTACATTTCTCCTTCCTTTGAAGCTGCCTCACCATGTTGAAAGCACACGTAGTGAAAATAAGATGGAGTTATTCAGGCCAGGACTGTGACCAGCTGGTCTGGTCAGCTTAGGTGCTACACGACCTCCACTCAAGGTCTCCCATTCATGCTGCTTTTAGGTAAATTCAGCTTTAACCTTGAAGTGTGTATCTTGAGGAGCTTATGGCAATGGATTTAGGAGATTAAATTTAAATAGGAATGTTGTTTGGGGTTCTGGGTTATGCTGATTATTATTTATGATGAGTCATACATTATGCCCATTATTGTTGTTTAAGGTAAAGATTAACAAGATTTTTACTTTCAACTTTTATGTAAAAAACTGTGATTTTGGAAATAGAAGAACAGAACCATTTCAGAGAGGCTACTCTCACCATTCTCCAGAATCTCTGGCCTTCTGACAAAGTTTGGTGAACCTATTCCTGTCTCTGAAAATTGCCTGCCAGTGACAGGGGGCTGGACCCTCTTTACCGGGTAACAATGTCGTGGCTCTCAATCAACAGAAACTATCCAAAGTTACGCTCTGCACTTCTGAGGCTGGGTCTTAAGACACCCTCCTTTTCTGCCTCTCTTACAATGTTCTTTTTTAAAAAGTTAAGCACCATGTTGCAAGGAAGTTTAAGAGGCTCCCAGAGACCTCAGAAAGTGAGGGATCCAGATTTCCAAACCTTTCCCAACTTTTCAATCTGAATGAATTCCCAGTCATCACCCCTTCTAGATGGTAGCTCCAGCTGAGCTCCCAAGCCAACAGCAAGAACCTCCTGCAATCCTGTGATTGAGGTGATTTGGGCTCCTCCATCCAGCCTTAGCCACTTCAGTCATTTTGGCCAAACCGATTTGAAGCAGTGTGGTGTTATCTCGTCAAGCTCTGCCTAATTTTCAAAATAATGACATACAAACACCTGTGAACATTTTAGGCTGTGGGCAACAACCATTTCTGTAAAGGGTTCTATGTGGGCTACATATGATCTTTGCTACTCATTTCATTTTTGGTTTCTGATGTTCTTAAAATCTTTTAAAAGTGTAAAACCACTGTACGCTCATGGATGGTACATAAACTGCAAGCAGAGTTTGTCCCACATGGCATGGTTTGCCATCCTCTGTATTAACCTACTAAATTTTGGGGTAGATTATTTCATGGTAAGAGTTAGCTAACCCAGGCTATATCACATACTCTTCAGATTATTTGTCTTCTAAAGGATGTATTTGTTGCATAGAATTTCATTTATTCACTCGAGGATCTAACCTTCATTATCACGGAAGTTTAATATTCTCTTCCACTTCCATGTCATTAGTTCCACAGGTTTTTCTTCATTTAACCCAATGGTTGCAAAGGTAATTTTGAAAAACTAAATAAGAAAAATAATAAAAACAACTTGTTATTCTAACAGATTGACTTTAAATCATAAAACTTTTCAACTAAGCTTCAACTGATTTGATTCCAAACTTTTAGATGCATTCCCTTAAATATCAGCAGGTTTCCACCACATTTGCTTATCATCTTTTTTATACTAACTCTGTTAGTGACATCACCCATCCTTCATTTGCTCCAGTTGGAAACACAGAGGAAATCTTCAGTGCTTCCCTCTGACTCACCACCAAGTCATTATCATTGAATTAAATATTACTCATACTTATTTTTCCTCTTTATCCCCAATGGCTATCGACTTTTTAAATTCCTATTATCAGTGAACTGAACTTATGACATCTACTACCCTGTTTCCATGAAAATAAGACATCCTCCGAAAATAAGACCTACTTACAGGAACGATAAGACGTCCCCTGAAAATAAGACCTAGCGCATCTTTGGGAGCACACCTTAAAATAAGATACTGTCTTATTTCCGGGGAAGCAGGGTATTCTTGGCCATCACTGTAGGTACAACATAAAAGTCCGATAGAGTTTGTCCTAAAAATATTAATATTTGGGGGAAGTGGAGAGCAGAGAGAGAAATAAGGAGGGAGGGGTGGGGAAAGGAAGAGCAGAGAGAGGGAAGGAGGGAGGGGGTGGGGCCTTGGTGTGTGTCACACCTTTTGGGGGCAAGACAGGATTGCAAGAGGGACTTTGCCTAACAAATGCAATCAGTGTAACCTGGCTTATTGTACCCTCAGTGAATCCCCAACAATAATATATATATATGAATGTTAAAGAATGTAAATTCCAGTACTCATTTGTTAGATGTGGTTATGCCATGGGCTGACGACAACTGTGCACTGATTAGATTCATTATTCCTTGCAAGCAGAATATATATATTTTTCCCTTTCCTTTTCAGTCTCCCTGGTTGTAACTTCAGAGTATGCTTTTTTTAGCCATTCACATTTATCTAACATGCACTCTAATTTCTTCCAGGATTTCCTCAGATATCAGGCAATGCCAACTTTTTTTTTTTTTTTTTTTTGCTGAATTGACCCTCTACACAAAAATACAACTATTTATTGCTTTTAATTTATTCTCTATGTGCAAATTCATGCCTTCTAGTATATTCTTTTTGAGCTAATTAATTACTTTTTACCATATAGCTAGTATCAAGGCAACACTTAAAGAAAGTCTTGTTGCCTAAAGGATACAAGACTGTTCTATAAGTGGAAATGCATCCTTTTTTTTTGGACTTCTTCCAATCGAGTTTAGCAATCAAATATATTACTTTTCCCCTTTAAATATTAAGCATAATATGTCTTCAATACATATTGTTAGATGTTTTCTTTCAACGTACTAGCCTTTGCACACCCTCACTTCTTTTTATATGTGAATACTCCCCAACGTTTACCTGATCCTAACAATTCAGCCTAAAGCCTTTCTCCTTTTGAAAACTCCCAGGACACCTGAGAATAATAATTAGTTCCATTACATTTGCTTCCACATGACTTTTTGTATTTATTATATGAGAATAATATATATAATATATATATGAGAATATAATTTATTATAAGAGAACATATAAACTCTATATGCCCATTAGATTTTGATTTCATCAAGGAAAGTGGTACTGTAATATACACAGATCTTTACTCTTAGTTTTTATGTATATGTGCTTTCTTTCAGAAGAAGAAGCTATACATATATATTTTTTTAATTTCAACTTGTCTTGGTCACAATTTCCTATAAAAGTGAAATCAAGGAATAAAAATCAAATTTTCCTACTATAATCAAAAGGAAAATGAGAAAATATGACGTGAGATACTAAGATTTTTCTCCTCTTAAAGATTATCTATTTTTCCTAAAAAATATCAAATACTCCTCAAACTTGATTTTTTTTTTCCTTTCAAACAAAATCAGATTTTATCTATTAGCCAGCTGTATAATTCCTGTGGTTATTTGATAATTTTTTTAAATCATAGAATTGTCTCCCAACTGTAGGAGAAATAATTCTAAGACTGCACCCCGTTACTGGGTATCCTGGTATAATCTCCTCTCGAGTATGTTTGGGTGAAATCTGACCTGCTGTCAATAATAGAGTATGGCAAAAGTGATGGAATAGTATGCCCGTAGTTCAGTCTTACCTCGTGTAAGATTCTGTGTTAGAATAGGGACAGAAGAGATGGAGAAAATTTCCTCCTGGCCTTGAAGAAGTATTTGTCCAGACTATAAACTGCTTATGGGGAGTGTCACATGGAAAGAAATTATAGTTGTCATTAGGAAGCGGTAGGCTATAGTCACAGAGTTACAGAAAATTAATTTTGCCAGCAGCTCGAGTTAGCCTAGAAACAGATTATCTTCCCGTTGAGCCTCTGGATGAGAATTCAACCCAGCTGACAAATTTATTGCAACCTGTGTGGCGCTGAGCAAAGGACACGGCTGAGCTGTGTCTGGATTTCTTACTCATTGTGAGGCAATGAGTATGTATTGCCTTAGGATATTAATATTTAGAAAACAGATTCAGAGCAATGATAGAACTCTATGAAAACATACCAAGGACTGCTAAATTTAGGTGTAATGTTGTGAATTTCATCTGGATTGTCTATTGTCTATTACTATTACTCTGACAATCTTTAATCCCTACTCAAAATAATGTTTCATACTTGACCACAGTCATTTCTATCTCTTATTTTTGCGATTTCACCCCTTTTCGTATGTCTTATCATTCTTACCCTCTTGAAGCAGATTTACTGGGAAGCTAAATGATCCTATCCATGTGGTCAGGTTTTATTAAAATATGCAAGAGTAAAGTATTTTAATCACAATTGTGTAAGAAAGTTGTTCCTAGTCTGTGCAGTTTCCTTCTTGTGGGTGTTTTGGAACGGCTAAGGTCATTTTTTAGATTTAGCTATAGGAAGATGTTTTGGGACACAGAATTCGGGGTAATATATTTAAGTTCAGAGTTCCTCTATACATTTTCAGGTTATTGTCAACCTTCCTGATGGAATGTCTTCCAGAAATACATCTATGGCCTAAGTGTCTAACTCACGCGTGTTTGTGAGATGAGAATTTGCACAGTATGTGTTTGTGTGGCTCATTCTCTTCATTGAATGAAGGGCTTCCTTCACAGTACCTACATTAGTTGGCTCTTTCTCCCTTGCGATTTTTTAGATATCCTTATTTCAAGTTCATCTAGCTGACAATTTGAATTTTTTTCAGGGTAATGAGATAGTTTGACTACCATAAAGCTGTTCATGCTTTGCAATATGGATATAAAATCATATATATATATATATATTTTTTTTTTTTGGCAGTTTTGGCCAGGGCCAGGTTGAACCCGCCACCCCTGGTATATAGGTTATGTGGGGCCGGCACCCTACTCCTTGAGCCACAGGCGCCTCTCAGGTATAAAATCATTTTAAACATTCAAAAGAATATTTTCAAAATCTAAGAAGTGGAACCCAAGCACAAATAAAATGCTAAATCTTATTCAGATAGCTTGGCTATTTGATATGGCTTAAATATTCAGTTGTAATTTTAAGAGACCTACAGGTTTTTTAATAAAACATGAGAAATAACTGATTTGGATACTTACGAGAGATTACTTCTTGTCGGATTAATATCTGTTTATTGTAGATGAGAAAAAAATGAGAAACAATAAATACAATGTGGAACAATAGTGCTAAATACCAGTAATGAAACAAACAGGAAATATTTAGATACTAGGAAGCAATTTGTAACTCGAAATTCCAGGTGATATCAAATGGAGTAATTTATTAAGAGGAACAGATGAATTTCAAGAAGAATTAGTATATAAGGTGTTGGATTTTGTTAATCCATTTATAACAAACAACCATAAGAACATACCTCAACAAATGCATTTTTTTCATTTAACATAAGATACAATAGTGGAGGGAACATAAAAGTAATAAACTGTTATTGTTATAAGGATGTTAAATACAAATTAGTTGATGAGTAAATTCCTAAGATTAATTTCTATGAATGAAATTTTGAAATTCTCTCAGATGTTACAAGTCATATATTAAGAACATTAGATAGGGATTTCCTCACTTTTATACTTCTAAAAAGTATGTGATGTAACAAAGGTATTGAGTCCCATTTTCTAAACAATCAATAATAGTAATAAAAATATGTCAACTATGCTGCAGAAAAGACTAAAATATTTTTCTTTTTTTAAAAAATTACAAAACATTTTTTGTATTAGAATAAGATAACAGAATATGGCAAAAACACAGCAAAAATGGTATTTGAAAGGCAATTAATTAAAGTATGCTATTTTCTAGATGTTGAGTTTGTGAATATTTTAAAATTTGTAACGTTGTGATTTATTTTCTCATTTTAAATCTATAGTCACTTTCATAATTTATTTTGTAGTTTTTTTTTTGTTTTGTTTTGTTTTATCTTAAAATGGGCCACTCAAATTGTATAACTTTGACTCAATCCCGACTTTGGTGAGGGAAGTGGAACAGACTGTTTTTCACAAAACCACATGTCTTTTCTAGTGAGAAGTTGGAGTTGTTTTTATATTCAGACTTTGTGTAGATACAGTTAGCAATAGGACATCCAGTTTAGGATTCAGACATCCTTTGAGACAGGTCAACTTTATTCTCTAGCCATAACATTACACAAAAGCCTGGAACAATTTTTTAACAGAGGCTTCTCGAGAGAACTTAGCAAGTTTTAAATCTTCAATCTCTTGCAAAACTGTAAAAGAAGATGGATGACTGGGGTGACTTAATGAGTTACTTGAAAATACTTTTTACCAGTCCCTGATTGGGTCTTTCCTTTCTCTCTCTGTCTCTTTTTTTTTCTCTCTCTCTCTCCCTTTTTTGTTGCCTAAAGGGGATGAAAAGTAACTTTTGATGATTGCTAGGAAAACTTCAGGATCTTATAAAAAGTCTCTAGAATCAATAATAATTTTAAGTAGCATTAAGGAATATGCTAAGAAGAGAAAATCCCACAAAATACGCAGCATCAGAAGAGTCAGATGCAGTCTCTGCACAAGCTGAGGTGTCTGAGATTCCTAAGGAATCAGGTGCTTGCTGATGTTCATCAACCTCACAGTGTTCGTTGGTGTTTCCATTCAAAGGAAACAGTTGTAGTTGCTTGTTTTAGGCAACTTTGTTGATATGAAATTCACATCCTGTGAAGTTTACCTGTTGAGGTATATACAGTTCTCTATCTTTGAATATATTTATAGAGTAATGCGACCGTCCTATAATTTACCAATCCCTCTCCATCATAACTCCTCCCAGCCTTAGTCCTCTTCTATCACTGGCAACCACTAACCTACTTCATTTTCCCACCCCAAATTCCCTTATTTCAGACATTTCCCATAAATGGAGTCATACAATGTGGTCTTGTGTGATTAGCCTCTTTCCCTTAGCCACAGCAGATGTCGATATTCAATTGTTTCCACTACAAAATAATATTCCAATGTAGAATAGGTCAATTTTGTTTATCAGTTCATTGGTTAATGGAGATTTGAGTTGTTTTCAATTTATAGCTATTGGGAATAATGCTGTCATGAACATTCAGGGACATGTTTTTATGTAGAAATATACTTTTTTCTTGTCTCTTGGGGAGGTACCTTGCAGCAGAATTGCTAGCTAAAACTATACAATAACTATATTTTTAACACTTTGAAGAACTGACAGTTTTTGAAAGTGATGGTGTCAATTGATTTTTTTCACTTGCAATGTATATAGATTCCAATTCCTCTACTTTCTCATCAGCTTATTATTGTCTCTTGAAATGTTGTCTTACTGAGCTTTTAATTTGCATCACTCTGATAATGTTTAACACCCTTTCATTTGTTTGCAGCACTTTGGTACATCTTCCTTTGAGAAATATTTATTCAAATATTTTTGCCTTTTTATTGGATTTTTTCTTTTTATTATGAATTACAATTACTTCAGTTTTTTAAATTGTAGAATGTATAAATTTTTAGAAAAGTTGCAGCTTAACAGAGAAATCCAGGAGTTAGGACCAGTTTCCTACATATTCCAATCTCCCCTACAGTCCCCTTAATGTTAACACCTTAACTTAGTGTGGTAAATTTGTCGCCATTAATAAAGTAACAGTGACACACTATAATTAACTTAAGCTCAGAGTATATTCAGATATATATATATTTTTAAGTTTTTACCTAATGTTTAGAATTTTCGACACCAATATTAAAATAACTTTTCAAACCTTTTTCTTCTTTTGTGAGTTGTCACAACTTCATCACCAAGAAATCAGCAGAAAATATTTCTAAAAATAGTAATATCAAGAATATAGCTGGGGACAGAAATACTGATAATGGACTTCAATCTTTGCCCTTACTCTTATGAACCCCTTTAAGTACCATGGATGGGGGCTGTAGCAATGTGTTCACATGCTTCTGATACATGTATTTTTGATGTAGAAAATGGCATTTTTTATATATACTTTTGTAAATAATAGCCTAAGAATTGAAAAGCTTAAAACTCATAAAACTTGGATGAGCTCGCAAACACAATTTATTATTCTATAATGTAAAACAACAGCAACTAGCTTGGTATCAAATTTGTCACTGTTCTTGAAAGATTTCAGATAGGATATATTTTAAATGTCAATAAAGCTCAGGGTTTCCAATCAGAGGAAACCTTTTATGTGAGGCTCAAACAAGAGGGACAGGAAAATGTGATTTTTTTGTTGTTGATTGATCATCCTTAAGGACTAATGTCAGATCCTAAGGTGAAAAGAGAGGACAGGGCAGAAGAAAGCGCACTCTGCTTGTTGCAGGTCATGCTAATTTTGCTTGAACATTACCACTTCTCATTATTAATACTAGACCTATATAGAATAAATACCTTTCAAATTTAATATTCATCAACCCTTTTCTTATCATGTCTTACGAGCACAGTTTTTTCTTATATTATTCATGTTGACTGAAGACTCCTGTGAGAAATTCCTTCTGAGTATTAGTTTTAAAATGTATAATGCTATGGGGCAAATAATTTTATTTTAATCTTATGAATATGGTGAATGGTAAGAATTATAAAATTTTTCATATGGTTGTCAGAAAACCTAGAGCTAAACTATAAGGCATTTTTCTGCTGAACATGCCTAGACCTATGTAAAAACATCGTAGCCTGACCTGTCCTGAGCCTTATTTGCCCATCTTCTCCTGCTCCTAGATTTAGGATCAGCCATTTTGTTTTATATTACAAGTTTCTGCAAGTCATCTTAAAATTTGTGTTAGAATAAAGCACAACATATATGAAATAATTATTAATAATCAAAAAATGAATGGAATTGAAATGAGTCATGATATCAGCCTAGCTTGGCGATTCTCTCTCTCTACTACCCTTGCGTATATTTGAAGTTGAAAGAACTTAATTTCATTGTGCCATTAAACACACACACAAACGCTTCTCTAGTCCATTTTAGTTAGAAATTTCACACTACTGCAAGTTGAGGATTTGCTTTGCCTAAATAGCTACTTTCATTTCACACATCAGTTTCTATGACCTAGATTTTTAAAAGCCTTGATTGATTGTCCCAAGTATTAAAATTCACAACTGCACATTCGAGACTCATCAATCCAGCATTAATCTTGAGTCAGTCTTTAGAAACGGTATAAGGATTTTGCCTACAATTGTGGGATGTCTGGGTTAGTTTATGATTTCAAAGAACTGTCAATACATCCAATCTGATTAGATTAACATTCCTTGTCTCTTTTCTTAAAAAATGTTGCTCTATTTCCTAACTCATTAAATTTCTGTGGCAATAAAAAATTATCTTCTTGATTCAACCCTCTTTTTTTGTTTGTTAGTCTTTGAAATAGAGTCTCACTCCGTTGTCCTTCTTAGAGTGCCCTGGTGTCAGGCATGGTAGCTCACAGCAACCTCAAATTCTTGGGCTTGAGCAATCCTCTTGACCCAGCCTCTAGAGTAGCTGGGACTACATGCACGGCCACAACACAAAGCTACTTTTTAATTTTTTTTTCATATTTGTAACAGAGATGGGGGTTTCACTCTTGCTCAGGCTGATCTCAAACTTGTGAGCCCAAGCAATCTACCTCCCTCAGTCTCCCAGAGTGCTAAGACAATAGGCATGAATCCCTGCACCCAGCGATTCAACCCTCTGTGTATCCTGTGTGAACCTTGCCAGGCTAGTCCTTTAAAATAGATTGTTTTCTAAACTTCTAACCAGTAGTTGGTTCACCACTCCAAAAAAAGAATCACATCCTAACACATGCATAGTTTCAAGTGGTCGGTCTCATATTTACAGAATCTTGCTTGCCTTGTCTAAAAACAATTGACTGCCTTTTATTTACAGGGTACCAAGATAAAAAAAAGTTGCCTAAAAAGACTAGCTCACGTCTGGCCTGTGTAATTGCCTTCTCATCTCCACCGAGTAGTCCTGCTGAGGTTACTTCAAATCCACAGAATTATGACACAGTCACCCCCTGCTGGCCTCACTGTTGGGAAAAGGTACAAATGAAGAATTTATCCTAAATGACATAAATTTTCATTCTGAAAGAAAGGAAAGTGTTTATATGCAAGGTGGACAAGGAACATTTACTAGTCTATGTGAAGCTCAGGTTTCATTGCAGAACTTACCATTCATAAAGTTATAGGGTCCAACTGATTGTATTTTTATTGTTATTTTTGTTTTTTTCCACAGCAGAAGACATATAATATGATTTTTCTTTTTTTTACTGAAAAATCTCTTTCTCTCCTTCCCTTTCTCTCTTTTTATGGAGGAGTCACTCCTCAAAAAAATCAAAACATATCAATAACGTGCTAGTCCAACTTTTCTTAGCTTTTCTGTAAAAGAGGCACATTTCTCTGATGACAGCTCTGCTTCTGGAGAATCTCTGTATATAATAAACAGGAAATTTAAAAATGCTCTCACCACCAAATACTTCCACCATTTAGTCTGTTAAATTCTATATCAAACTTATTGATTTTTCAGAGTGAAAATAGGCTCGCCAGAGGCATGCTTGTTCCTGTCAAGTCAGATTTGTGTGTTTTTTACACCAGTGGATAAAAATCAGGGGCCCTGTGCTTTGGAGACTGAACAATGAGGACGGAAAATAGGAATGCTCCAAACTGTGAATGTGGATGTGCTATGGGTAATGGATGATGGTGTTTCAAGAGCTGAGCAAATATCACGGAGGGGAGACTGATAGATTCAAAGCCTGCACCAGACAGATCCTTAGGATGGTTTATCTATTGAACATTCCACGGTATTTTTACACTACGGATCACTAAAATGACCATATTAGTCACTGCTATCATAGATGTATTTCATGATTAATGATTGGAAACTACTGTAATAAATATAAGAATAGAAAAGGATATTCTAGTCAAGGTTTAGGAATACATTACAGCTCAGCAAGGGCTGGAATGCCAACAGACCTGAAAACAACTTTGTGTCATCACTATAATTTGTTCAGGTTGTTCCATCATAAACATTGTCCTTTGTAAAGAATGACCTTCATGATGGCTACGCTTTGCACAATATCATTTTAGAAACAAAATTAATACTTGCTGCAGTATATTAAATATCAACAAAATCAGCCCCAAGACTGTGTAAGGCAAATCGTAAGGTTAAAATAAATCTTTTTGAATTGACCTATGTGGTTGCCCAAGGTAGACCAGAGTATATTTAGAACGCAAATTAGCAGAGGCTTAATTCAGTAGAGAGGCTTCTCCTGCACATACCACACACAGCTTGAGTTTGGTAACTTCTGGGCAGGTGTCTGCCGTGTGGCATCTCCGTGATTCACCTCCCACTAAAACGTTTTGGGCTGCAGATTACGCAGGTCACTTCTGCTTATAGGTCTTTGGTGAGTATTAGGTATTTGTTCAACTGACTCTAAGAGGGCTGAGGAATGTGGACTAGGTGCACAGAAAACTGAGCAGTAGAAACAGTTGCTATACTAATAGGCAGAGAAAAGTAAATGCCTTGAAATGAAGTCTTGTTGGACAAAAAAAATCATTCTGTCTAAAAGACTTATTTTTGTTAACATGGCTTCGAATTTATTTTATATGATAACAAAATTTTAATTCACACTTGCCAGGGATTAGATCATTTCCTGATTCAAATTGATTCAATTTTACATTAAATTCCTAATTTCCAATTTTAAGAAATTAACTTATTTAAGTTGAGAAATCATCCCCTTGTAGATGATTGTATTAAATACCATCTAGATGTCAAACCATATTCTCTTTGGTTTCTTTCCATCCATATTCCTACACTATATTTCCCACCAATGTATTGAATAAAGATAGAGCAGAATTAGGCATGTAATAAAAACACAGTGATGAACTAGCTTTAGAATTAGTCTGACACCACTGTCCTTTCCTTCTGGAGTATATTTGTCTCACAGCACCCCCATCACCAAGACCATACAAAAGCTAACAGTAAGCAGCCTTGCAATTCCGTTTCAAACATTAACCATGGATGCCGTGTGCACATAGGCACAAATTTGTTAGCATATTTCAGATTTCTTGATCAGCCTCAATCAGTTGGCCCATCATTTTCTCTCAACATAAAATAGAAAAAGAGTTAATTATTTTCTCCCATTTTCTCTTGTTATAGTGTTCTATAACAAGAATTGGCGGCACGATTTAAATGTAATGAGATTCCTGAGGGGGGGAAATATCTATTATGTAATTATTTTGTCTTTATTTCTGTCCTTTTTTCATTACTATAATATTAAGGTTAAATTTATTTAATTAATTCAAAATACATAAATATTTTTATTTTTTAAATTTTGATTGACATAACAACTGTACGTACTTATGGAGTGCAATGTGATATCTCCATGCAATATTCATTATGTTGGGATCAAATCAGAGCTATTAATACACCTATTATATGAAATATGTATCATTTCTGGGTAGTGAGAACATTTCAAATATCTTCTTCTAGCTATGTTTTTCAATAAAATTAAGAGGCTTTAAATATTTTTTCTTCTTTCCTATTCTACTGTGCAATAGGAAACTTGAATTTGTCCCTCCGATCTAATTGTAATTTTGTGCCTATGGACAAATCTTTCTCCAATCCTCCCTCCTCTCACCCTATCCAGTGTCTGATAACAATTGTTCAATTTTCTACTTTTATGAGGTCAACTTTCTAATTCCACAGATGAGTGAGAGTATGTGGTATTTGTTTTTCTGTGTCTCGCTTACTTCATTTAAAACAATATCCTCCCGTAGTCCCAGCTGCTTGGGAGGCTGAGGCAAGAGAATCACGTAAGCCCAAGTGTTAGAGATTGCTGTGAGCCGTGACGCCACGGCACTCTACCCGAGGGCGGTACAGTGAGACTCTGTCTCTACAAAAAAAAACAATAGCTGGGCATTGTGACAGGCACCGGTATTCCAGCTACTTGGGAGGCTGAGGCAAGAGAATCACTTAAGCCCAGTGGTTTCAGGTTGCTGTGAGCTGTGATGCCACGGCACTCTACCTGAGGGTGGTACAGTGAGACTCTGTCTCTACAAAAAAAAAAAAAAAAACAATATCCTCCACGTTTATCCATGTTGTTACAGATGACAGGAATCTTTATGGCTGAATAGTAATTCCTAGTGTACGTACGCCATAATTGCTTTATACATTTATCTATTGATGATAACGCAGGTTGATTGCACATTCAGCTGTTGGAAATAGTGCCACAATAAACATGGCAGCGCAGATAGCTCTTCAATGGGTTGATTTCATTTCCTTCAGCTGTAAAACTAGTAGTGAAATTTCTGGAAAATGTAGTAACTCTATTTTTAGAGAGTTTTTTGGAGATAACTCCATACTCCTGTCCCTAATGACTCTACCAAGTTATTTTCTCAGTAACAATGTAGAAGGCTTCCCTTTTCTGACCAAAACTTACCTTTTGTTCTATTTGATGCTAGTTAAGCTAATTGAAATAAGGCAATAACCCATTGTGGTTTTTATTTGCGTTTCCCTAGTGCTAAGTGATGTTGAGTATTTTTTAATATACTTGGTTATTTTGATGTCTTTTGTTTAATGTCTATTCATGTCTTTTGCACAGTTTAATTAGGTTATTTATGGGGTTTTTTTCTTTTTTTTTTTTTTTAACCGTTGAGTTATTTGATTTGCTAATATGTTCTGGATATAAGTTCCCTGAAAGTAGTTTGAAGATAATTTCTACACACAAGAAATTATTTCTTTATTTCCTCATTTCTTTTACTATGAACCTGCTTTTTTGTTTAATGTAGTCCCCATTTATCTATTTTTGTTTTGTTGCCTTTTGGAGTCTAAGCCATAAAATCTTTATTTTTTTAATGTCCTAAAGAGTTTGTCCTATGTTTTCTTCCAGTACTTTAAAAGGTTAGGGTCTTACATTTAGTGTTTAATTCATCTTGAGTTGAATTTTGTATATGGTGTGTAATAACAGTCCAGTGCTATTCTTCTATAAATGTTTATCCACTTTTCTCACTACCATTTATTAAAGAGGATGTCTTTGTCTCGAGTAAAATGGTTTTGTCAAAGATCAGTTGATAAAAATATATAGATTTATTTCTGGGTTTTCTATTCTCTTCCATTGGTTTTGGATGCTATATGGATGCTGTAGCTTTGAAATATATTTGGAGGTAAGGTGATGTGATGCCTCCACCTTTGTTCTGTTGTTCTTGCTTGTTTTATTTTTATTAACATTGCTTAGGCTGTAAAGGTCCTTTCATAATTTTATACAAATTTTAGAATTGTTTTTCTATTTGTGTGAATAATGCCACTGGTTTTTTGATAAGGATTGCATTACAGCTATAGATTGCCTTGGGTGGTATGGACCCTTTAATAATTACTCTTCCAATCTACAACACAGGATATCTTTCTGTTTGCACAGTTTCATGTCATTTGCACAGTTTAATTAGATTATTTGTGGGTTCTTTTTTTTACTGTTGAGTTATTTGAGTTTCTTGTATGTTCTGGATATTAGTTCCCTGACAGTAGTTTGAATTCTCTTCAATTTTATCATCAATGCTTTATAGTTTTCAGTTTAGTAATCTTCAATATCTTTGGTTAAATTTATCTGTACACACAATCAAACTATTAAGTTAGAAAACTCATCCTAGAAAAAGTGCTACATATCTTAGTCACCTTCAAAATATTCCTTTAGGTTATATGGTGACTGTAGTAATAATCAGCAGAGAGGGATGTAGCAGTTTGTCCAGGATGAGTTGATAAACTATTTGTCAGATCCCATTGTGTGTGTGTGCGTGCATGAGTGTGTGTATGTGTGTTAATCATTTCAATGGTTTTGAATGTTAGATAGAACTTATTGACATAATTACCTAGTCTCCTAGGTAATACCTAGTAGGTGTTTATGTGTGGTGGTGTATGATTATTTAAGTTATGATGTCATTTCTTTAATTATAATTGATATGACATAGTCAGCTTTTCTATTTGTTTTTTCAACTTTTTGAATGTTAGTATTTTATAGACATCAACATTTGTTGGCATAATTCATTTTTGATTTAACAGACATCAACATCATTGGCATAATTCATTTATCACATTCTCTTCTGATATTTCAGTACCTACAGTTTCTGTTGATTGAATTTTTAACACTGATTTATTTTGTCCATTTCTGCGGTCTCTTTCTATGGCATTCCATGGGTTTCACACTCTCTTCTTGTCAAGATTTGGTATCTTATTAGTTTTTCCATTGAATAAAATTTTACTTTGTTGATATATTCCATTCAATATTTCCTTTTTATTTTTTACTTTCTATTGCTTTATGACAGTTCATTTATTGTAATCTTTCTCTTGTGGAGTTACTATAGCTATTCTTTGTCCAATATCATAAAAAGTGTCATTACCTAATTTTATAAAATTAAACTCAGTTTTGCATATTAAAAAAATATATGAAGATACAAAGTGGCATTTTTATTTTATGTGAAAGTTTTGAGACAAAAGGTAGATTAAGGGGCAAATAATATTTGAAAATAAATGGCAGAGCAAATTTTGTGTACATTGTGAATTAGATAGATAAATAAAAAACTATAATCAACTTGAAGAAAGGGTAATGCAGATTTTGGATTTTTTCCATCAGAATTTAATTTTTTTTTTCGTAGGATATAGCTATTCATTGATAAAACCTTTCAATACATAGCTTGGAAATACAAATAAAAAGTATTTCATTACTCATAATACAGTATACAATATTCATACATGAAACTGGAAATATTAGGGTGTCACCTGTGGCTCAAGGAGTAGGGCTCCAGCCCCATACACTGGAGCTGGTGGATTCAAATCCAGCCCTGGCCAAAATACTGCAAAAAAAAAAAAAGAGTAGAAATATTTTTATTCAAGTAAATATACGTTCCCATCAGCTTCTCCGTAGGAGCAGGACTAGACTAGAGAATTCGACCTGAGTTTCATCTTATGATCAGGAATCTGCTAGAAGTCAATTGGGTCATAAAAATCATATACCTCTTAATGTATTATCTTTGTTTTCTTTTAAAATCATGGACTTTATATTTGGTGTTAGTCACCAAGAGGGAAGAGGGCTGAAAAACAACATTCTATTTTACTTTTGTTAACAATTTAAATCGTTTTTCTCAGCTCTCTTATGGAAATGGCATGTCAAAAACAAATATAGGGCTTCCCTTCACACCCCCCTTATACTTTTACTGATAAATAATTGAAATAATAAACAACTCAGATATCCCTTTTTAAATAGAGCAATAAACAGCAGCAACTCTGCCAAACAGACCATCTGCTGTCCAGAAACATCACAAGGACTCGCCCTAAACTTGAAATGATGACTTAACGGAAGTAAAACAGAGGAAAAGAAACATTTTATCTCTCAAATTTTAATGAGGAAAGAAATATTGTTTTTTATATTTACTTGAGCAATTGCACAAACTTTTAAAGAAAATATTATTTGAAAGCAAAGATCTCAATACAAACAGGATAAGTATACTCAAAATATAACATTTTAGCTTATAAATATGTGTGTTAAAAATGTCAAAATAGGGCGGCGCCTGTGGCTCAGTCAGTAGGGCGCCGGCCCCATATACCAAGGGTGGCGGGTTCAAGCCCAGCCCCGGCCAAACTGCAACCAAAAAATAGCCGGGCGTTGTGGCGGGTGCCTGTAGTCCCAGCTACTCGGGAGGCTGAGGCAAGAGAATCGCTTAGGCCCAGGAGTTGGAGGTTGCTGTGAGCTGTATGAGGCCACGGCACTCTACCGAGGGCCATAAAGTGAGACTCTGTCTCTACAAAAAAAAAAAAAAAAAAAGTCAAAATAAATCATGAAGAAAGTTTCCATTTTTTCTGAATCTTTCTGATCTTACTTTTTTTTTTTTTTTAATTCTCACCTTTTTCTTTGGGATTTGCCAAGAGCTCTATTTACCTGAATGGACCATTTTACTAAGGAGCTATCAGCAGGGTTTCTTTTCTTTCTTTCTTTTCTTTTTAATAAGCTGTCCCATAGATAAAACTATTCTATTTCCATGTAGATCTGAAATTATTAAGCTCTTGGTCAACAATTGTTAACGCTTTTTTAAAAATTTAACAATGCTATTTTTTTCCTTAGGTCAACATAGTACTACTGCTATGCTTGCATTTTCAAAATACGACCAAATTGCTCTTTTATTGACAATAATCCTTTACATGACGCATAGTATTAGATGTTGGTGTTTGTTGTGAAAATTAACTGGGTATTTCTAAATATGTGATTGCTATATCATTTTTATTCCTGTACAAATGGAATGTTGACTTTTACTGAATCTCCTTTGGCATTAAATCTTTATCATAAAGGAGTGCAATTCCTTCTCCTCTAGTACAGCTTATCCTAATACACACAAGATAATTTTGGATGTCAAAATAATATGATCTACTGAACTTGAAGTAGACATCTCCTTTCTTCAGTAAACTATTACAAATTAAAGTTTCAGTATAAGTAGATTATTTCAATTTCTTTCTCTTCTTTTGGCATTTTGCTGTAGTTGCAAAATAGTTTCTTAGCAAGAGAAGAAAAAGATTAACTTGACTGAAACCCAGTTAAAATGCAAATGAAATGAATTTCTGGGCAATAAAGTAGGCATTAAGCTGAAACCCTAATGAACATAATAGTAAAATGTCCCTGGAATATTTTATGCACCTTTATGTATTTCATCTTTATGCTCATTTTGGTCTTCCAATAAGTTCAGAGTCTTTGCATTTCTGTTTGCCACAAACATGATTAACGGCTTTGTTAATGCACTTTATCCAGAGACTGTCGTGAACCTCCTTCATTTAACTCTCCAGAAGCCAAACCATGAAACCAGAAAAACAAAATCAATTCTGACTTCTAAGATCTATGTTCATTTCATGGGTATTACTAACATTCCATTTTAATAGATATTAGTATACAAATTGGCTAAGTGCAGTTAAGATGATTGATATTTATCAAATGCATCTTATATTTGAAACAAAAGAAAGTTAAATATTTATGTAACAATGTATTAATTATTAAAATATAAATAAGGGAGAGTGGTTTCCTTGTATATACAGGGACCCTAGTCACAGTCATGACCTTGTAGGGAGAGCATGGTAATTTGTGAGCTGAGGGTAAGGAGAGTCTTTTATAGCGTTGGTCAATTTTGCTGAGTCGGGTACCCCTTAAACTCAAGATAAAACCTAATTTAAGACAATGGGGCTAGGTCATTTCTTTTACCTTGTTGGAACTATTCACATTTTGCTTAAAGGCTTTTTGACAATTCAGGGGATTTTAATATATTATCCTATAAAATAATTGTGTAATCTATTATTATAATAGATCATAAAAGAGTATGGTCATTATGGAGTAAGTACTATTTCAGAACCATAAAATGTTAATAAGTGTTCAAGGTCAAGAAAATATAGGATAGGTTGAGAGTTAAATCTACAGAAGCTAGTACATTGTGAGTTGAAATAGCTGCAAAAGATTCATGAAGTCTATTCTATGCCAAGAACAGTAGCCCTGAAACTAATTTAAATAATTAGTTTTACTTTTTCATATTCATCTGTTAGAAAGCATATGGTATAGCCTCAATGATTATAGCAATAAAAAAGGACCATTTGCTAGTCATGGCAATGTTGTGACTATGAGATATAAGGTCAAATAGAGCAAAAGAAAATAGTCTTAAAACTAAAAGCCATGGAAATGTATCATTTAACATGTATTATCCACTTTATGTAAAGTATGCTTTTGATATTGAAAAAAAAAAAAGATATTTTGGCCTGGACTATATGTTTCTATTCTATACTTGAGAGAAAAAAAAAAAATCATTGAATTATCTGGGGCAAATGAATTACTGAGTGGGTGGCCCCACATTCATTCAGTTTGATGGACTATCTGTGGACTCTGTCTTTCTGAACCCAGAATATTAACTTTATCAATTGCTCAGTGAATTAAATGTCCTTTATCAAGTATATGTTCTGTCCTTTAGGAAATGAAAAGTGCAGTGCTGCCTGGCGACTCAGAAAGCACTTTCAGTAGCTGAGGGAATGTAACTCTTAAAATGTCCTATTTAAATTATTCTTCCTGCATTTAAAGTTGAACTGTTATTCTATCATAAGATAGGCACCTATCTACTCATTTATGTCCATACAGTCATGCGGTGCTTACTCTTACCTCCTTGGGAACAATTAAATCTATTCCAGTTACGCGTGGGGTTGGGCTGCTTTCCTACCATCTCTATCTGATTCCGTATCTAACTTCAAACATGAATGGAAGGGTATTATACTGATCTGAGACAACAATGTTTTGTCTCTGAAATGTTTCTACTTCCACTGTGTAATGCAGCTTTTATGCTTCCTGATTATCTGCTATTTCAGTTATAATGACAGTGGTGATAAACTTGGTGACTGTTGCGTAGGTTATTGGCTCGGGGACCAGAAGGTCAGAGTCACTTTGCTCAACACCACCACCATGGTTTGACTGCCCACCACTTTTCCAACACAAAATTTTGCTTGTTTCGTATGACCCTCTATTTTTTGGAGAACTTCTGTCCTTCATGGGGTAGGGCACCCTCCCGGTAAAAGATTCACTGAAGATGCCAGTGTCCTTGTCCTCATTCCCACCTCAGATGGCCCAATCAGACTTTTCACAGAGAGCTTCTGCTATGAAACACCTAAATGTTTCTTTGTTTTGATGTATATTATTTGCAAACTACAGAATAAATTTCTTTGTTTTTGTGCATATTATTTCACAGTCCACATCAAAGTAGATGTCTGTTCTGGGGGGTGGCGCCTGTGGCTCAGTAAGTAGGGCGCTGGCCCCATATACTGAGGGTGGAAGGTTCAAACCTGGTCCTGGCCAAACTTCAACAACAATAAAAATAGCTAGGTATTGTGGTGGGCGCCAGTAGTCCCAGCTACTCAGGAGACGGAGGCAAGAGAATCGCCTAAGCCCAAATTGTGAACTGAGCTGCTATAAACTTTCGGAGGTTGTTGTGAGCTGTGATGCCACAGCACTCTATGGAGGGCAACAAAGTGAGACTCTGTCTCTAAAAATAAAAATAAAAAAATAGATGTCATTCTGATACAGTCATTTCTATCTACAAAAAATAGCATGAAACACTATTTTGAATATATTCTGCTTCTCAGAAGACATTTCATACTTTGGCATGTTAATTTGATATGTTGTAATAGGAGTATAGATTATGATATAATGATTATGACAAAAATTTGAGTACACCATCTGAATGAAAATATATCTCAGAAAAGTTGTAGGAAGGCATGCTATTCAGTTACAGAGATTTTTCTCATAAACAAATGGAATAATACTTAAAATTAAGATAAAGGTAATTCTTTTTTAATTTCAGTGGACTCTAAGTATACACTTTTTTTTTTAAGTTTAGTTTTTTCTTTTTTTAACTGTAGATGAGTTGTAGTCTTAAAGTAAGCACTTTTAGTGTACCCATCACTCAAATAGTATGCATTATACTGAATAGGTAATTTTTTGATCCCTCACCTTCCTTCCACCCTACCCCCTTCAGAATCTCCAAAGTCCATTATCCTACTATGTATGACAAGTAAAACCCATCATTCAGCTCCAATTTAAAAGTAAGTATATGCTGTATTTCTTTTTTTGTTACTGAGATACTTCACCTAGGATAATGGCTTTCAGTTCCCTCCAAGTTGCTGATAATTCTCTCAATTATTAAAAGTTTAGGAATACTTGCAACAATCTGACAAGTTCTACAAAGGAAAAAAAATGTCTTTTCATTGGTAACTTTTGTCTTTCACCACAATATTGCCCAGGTATTTGAGATTTTTTAAAGAACACTAGAGTTATTCAAATATTTAAGTCAACTACTTAGCATTTAACTATATTGATTACAATATGTGTTAATGAGAATAGCTTAAAAATATGTGATAATAACAACCAAAATCTTAAAAAGTCACTCTGGTAAGTTTTTTAAAAATTCATGATCAACATAATCACCCAATAGTGTTGTTTGCTCTTTTCTTGTTGATTTGTTTGAGTTCTTTGTAGATTCTGGTAATTAGCCCTTTGTGAGATTTGTAACACAAAAATATCTTCTCCCAATCTAAGATCATCTCTTTGCTTTGTTGATTGTGTCTTTAGTTGTATAAAAACTTTTTATGCCAGTTCTTTATTTTAGTGGTTGCTGCAATTGCCAGTTTTGTTTTTTTCCATAAATTCGTTGAAGGCAAATAAAATTTTTTCCCCCTACTATCTTCCAGAGTATTTACAGTTTCAAGTCTTAGATTTAAATCTTTTATCCATCAGGAGTTAATTTTTATAAGTAGTGAGAGGTACAGGGCCAGTTTTGGTCTCTTACATGTGGCTAACCAGTTCTCCCAGCACCATTTATTAAATAGGGATTCTTTTTCCCAGATTCTTTTGCTTGCTTTGCCAAAGGTCAGATGTCTATAGAATGCTGGTTTCATCTCTAGCTTCTTTATTCTGTTCCATAGATCTATGTCTCTATTTTTAGGCCAATATGATGTGTTTTGACCATTATAATATTGTAATATAACCTGAACTCTGGTGAAGTGATGCCTCCTGATTTTTCATTATTTATTAGAATGGCACTGGCTATTTGGTTTTTTTTCTGGTTCCATACAAAGTATATAACCATTTTTTTTTTCAAGATCATCACCACTAATTATTAGAGAAATGCAAAGGAAAACCACCATGAGGTTTTGCCTAACTCCAGTGAGGATGAACCATATCACAAGTTTGCAAAGCAACAGATGCTGGCATAGACGTGAAGGGAAGGAAAGACTCATGCACTGTTGGTGGGATTACAAATGAGTACAGCTTTATGGAGAGAAGTGTTGAGATTCCTGAGAGAACTAAAAGCGGACCTACCCTTTGATGCTACAATCCCACTACTAGACATCTACCCATAAGAAAACAAAAAAAAGATATTTCACTACAAGGACATTTGCACTTGAATGTTTATAGCAGCTCGGTTCACAAGCACAACACATGAATGGATTAATAAACTGTGATGTATGTAGACCATGGTATACTATTCAGCCATGAAAAGCTGGAGATTTTGCATGTTTTGTAACAACCTGAATGCACTTGGAGAACATCCTCTGAAGCAAAGTATCACAGGAATGGAAAGACAGCTGTCACGTGTACTCACTGCTACATTGAAACTGGGAGGTTAACCAGTACAGGGTCACAAGAGAGAAAAACACAGCTGAACTCAAGCAGCGGGGGAGAAGGAGTTCCATGGGCTCCCGCCCAGAGGATACAGTGCACGGGTATATGGATATGGGTGAAAGACATGGCTACAACTTGGACTTTGAACTTATAAATGCAAACTATGTCACCTAACTGTATGTAACTTCATATTAATCTGAAATATATATATATATGTGTGTGTGTGTGTGTGTATACATATCACTCAATAGCCATAGAAGTAAGTTAAGTTTAACTTAGACATCCAATTTCAAATATCTCATATAATGCCATGCTATAATACATGGACTAAATTAAAGCCCAAGGAACTCGAGATATTTCAAGCAGCAATGGCATATGATTATCATGGAATTACATTACCGTGAGCAATAGGAAGCTTTCATGTCCCTACCAGCTAAATGTGAAAAAGACTTTTGAGCGGTCCCCAAGCTGTTTGCACTCTGCTGCTGCCCCTGCCACTGTCGGCCTCACTCGCGTACTTTCCTCCTTGACCTGTCTATGGATGACATCTCACTCAGAGCCTCCTGCACGCATCCACCCTAACCACGCTGGCCCTTATTAGGGGGCTTTCTTTAGTACTCACGAGGTCCGTGTCTTAGTCACAAACATCACAGGAGTTCCAGCCATTTCACTCACGTATTGTATTTTTCCTTCTATTTCTCACAATTATTTTCTTTTCCCACAGGTTTCAGACCTACTTGAAAAGGAAAAGAAAAAAAAGAAAACTGCATCTGATTTTCAGGCACCTCATGCTTTTAAGCTACTAACTGGAATCCACTCAAATCTGGATCAGAGTGGGAAAATGGATTCTTTTTTCCTCACAAAGCAAAGCGTGGAGTGAATGACAATTCCTGAAAGATGTTTATCTTTCTCCCAATGTTCCTGATTTATGGGCAGGATCATTCAAAGAAGGGAGTAGGAATTGTCTAAAAAGTTCTATGCTAATAGCATTAGTATAAACAAGGTCTAATGCCCCCCTAGCAGGGACTGCAGAGGAAAGGCACTTATGAACGCCCTATGCCAAATTAGGTACAATAATGGGTCATTTCTATGTCTGTCCTACCATCCTGAGAGAGAAAATTAAGCTGAAGATAAGTAGTTGAGAAGCTTCAGAGGTAATAGAAGGAGCAAGTTGTGTAGCAGTGCACATTGAGAAAATCAAACCCAGTACTTAGAAGGAAAGAAAAGAAATAGAACTTGAAATGATTGTAATCACATAATTGTCATCATTTTTCATTTATTTATTTTTTCTTGTGTTAGAACAACATATAGCATATTGCACCAATTGCTTAAAACATTTTATTTTAATATGTGATAATGACCGGGGAGAAAATACATGTGTCTCTTTACTGCTTGCTTTGGTCTTTTAACTCCTGTGACTACTGACTCTTCTCACACTGCTTCTCTACGTTTTCCCTTCGTTAATTTTCTCCCACGAGACACAGACACCACCTTACGTGGTGTTTCTCTTTGAAACATGTGTCTTTGTCTAATTATAATGTGTTTTTGTTCTTTGTGTTAATATGGCACTTAGAGTGTTAATGCTTTGCTAACACCATGTACATAAAGTCTACATTCTACATTCTGGATAAGATGTATGCAGTTGTGAACAAAAATGCTGCAAGGTTATATCATTTGACTCAACTATATCGTATATATCATAGAAAAGGTTTGCAAACCTATACTTACATTTACAGCAAGGAATCTTCATATGTAATGGGAATAAAATTGTAAAAACTAATATTCTGTTCCTGTCACAGAAATTTACATCTAGTTGGTAAGAATTTACATTGAATAACTCAAATTCAAGTCATATTTGTGTTTCACTTTCAAGTACAGTGAAAGGTCTATGATATCCCTACTCCACCTTCACTACAAATAGGTCTGAGTCAAGCTTGTCTCTTGGTTGCTATAGAGAAAGAGACATATTCTTCTTTCTTTGCATACATAGATTTGTCCTATGTTAAAACACCAAATGGGATCTGGTAAGATATTCTCACTAACAGTAATTGACACTTTAATGGCAAGGTATAAATTATGATAAAACAGAATGTTTAAGAGAGCTTGTAAAAATTAATCAGATAATATTGTGCTTCAAAAAAAAGGATAAAGAGATAACATTATTTTTTGAGCAAACAAATCTTAGTGTAGTGTGTGTGGCTTAGTGTGTAGTGTGTGTAGCACCATGGGGATAATGCTGGAGATGAGTTTTTTCTCTTTCTGCAAGTAGAATGCTTCTGCCCAGCTAGTTTGTCCATGGATGGAACAATGGACATGGTGGAAACAGATTTACTTTATAAGTTTCATTGAAATTTTCTGTTCGACTTACTTTTGAAAGTAGAGTGTATATAAATATTTATATATTATCTAAACATAATAATCTAATAATTTCAGCTAACATGTAGTGGAAGTGGGAAGATAAGATATTAAGCATGGATGTAAAATGTAATTTGTAAAATTATATTTATCTCCTTATTAACATTCATCATTTTATACTGACTAAACTTAAACACATACAGTGCCATTTGTAAGATTTAACTTTGCTCTTTAGTCCTATCTATATATAGACACTTTAACTATTTTGATTAACATTTTCATTTACAAAATAAAAATTCAAATTGGTAATCTGACTGCATGAGTCATGTTTTTTAATAAAACACTATGAGAGAATATAGTTGATTCATAAACTTAGACATTCTCCGAGAGTTTTGTCTAAATCAAATGTTCTTTTGCTCTCATTTAACCTCCTGCCTTTCTCCATTCTCATGACGGCTGGAGAAGCTATACTTTTTAACAATATCTTCCATGTAGCTGTCCTTCTTCACATTAATTCACAGTATTCTGAATGTACCTCAAAGAGTTTATTCAATATATATTGATGTAAATGTTCTATTTCATCCATCCAATTGGAAAACACCTTGGGATAAAGTTTACAACTATTTTTTAATTTAAAGTTCTATATATTGATAATATTCATCTTTGTATAGCTGAAACTCAATTCTTGGTTCTACAACATAGAACTCTACTACTTAAAATGGAGTTCTATGGGACAATTTTCTTTTTTTCAATCACTTCTGAACCTCTCTTCCCCATCTATTGCTCCAGATGTCACAGTAGAAAGCATTTTATATGAAATCTGCCTTCTGTGTCATCTGCTTCTTGATTCAGAGTTCACTTTTGGTGTCACTGTAAGAACATGCTCAGATGTACATAACCTAGAATTCTGAGGTTTTAATCCTACATAGTAAGAAACTTTGGTGAATGAGAATGGGAGCAAGAAGACATTTTCCCTTCCTTTGTCTTATCCAATTAAAAGTCACAAAATACATTTTTATGCAGCCTTTTTTTTTTTTTGACAGAACAACATATTATACAACTCAGATTTTGTTGTATGAATGTATTAAACACCACTGAAGAAATTACACAGCTCTTACGACAAGTTTTACTTTTAATAAATGATTCAATCATATTGCTCTGCAAGACAGTTGGCCTAAACTTACAAAAATGTCAATGTCATAAAAGAAAAACAAAATTGAAGAACTGATTTAGACTCACAGAATGTAAGGATATGTGACAAGGAAAAATATTGTGTACTCCTTGCTTAAATTCTGTACCAAACAATAACATCTGCCTATAAAGTTCATTACTGGGATAATTGGATAAATCAAAATATACACTGTACATTAGATCATAGTTGTATAAACGTTATACTGCCAAGGGTGGTAATTGCATTGCAGTTATGAGGAGGGAGGTGTCATTAAGAATGGTATTTGTCTGACAGACAAAAGGAGAAAAAAAATAATACACAGCCTATATGGGAGTGCTGCTGTGGGACTGAGGAGAGGTGTAGACTCATAGTAAGAAAGACAAGGAACCACAAACACTGGAGGCACTTACAGAAGTCCAGCCCACAGAGTACCAGGGCCAGTGCATTCAGAGCTGCAAGGTCAGCTTCGGTCTTGGCAATTACTTGTGGGCAGTGAAACGATGTCCTCCTAGAGAGCCAGCATGCCTGCAGTATGCATGCCAATGTCATCAAACAAGAGAGATTTCTCTGTGAGCTTTTTAAGATCTTTCATAGATCTATTCACCAAATATGAGAGATCATAGTGCAGTGAACAAGTTCCCAGAATTTAGCTAAATGTTTCTCAATACCTAAGATAATTTTAAAAACTTGTTAAAAATGTTAATCTACAGTAGGATGTATGCACCTTCCTTTTAACCAGGTATTCTAGAATCCACATAAAGATATTTAGACTTATTTCCATTTGCCTGAATTATAGATGACCCTTCCTTCACCCTGAGTCTATATTTATCTTTTAAGGTAAGATGAGATTCTTGTATGCACCAGGTATCTGGCCTGAGTTTTTGTATCCAGTCAGCCAATTTGTGCCTCTTTAGAGAGAAATTTAAGCTATTCACATTAATTGAGAATTAATGAATAAGCGTGGTAGTATTTTCAATATCGAGTTATTTTGAAAGTCCAGTAGACATTTTTAATCCTTTCACCACTGTGTAAGTTGGAATTTGATCAAAAGTTTCTGAGTGAGTTTACTTTGGGGGTAGAGAATTGTGCTCATCATTATGGAGGATAGGTCTGAGAATATCCTGGAGAGCTGGTTTAGTTATGGCAAATTTCTTCAACATGTGAATGTCATGAAAGTATTTAATTTCTCCATCATAAATGAAATTCAGTTTAGCTGGATACAGGATCTTGAGTTGAAAGTTATTTTGATTAAGGAGGTTAAAGGTCAATGATAACCCATTTCTAGCTTGAAAGATTTCAGCAGAGAGATCTGCAGTCATTCTAATATTCTTCCCCTTGTAGGTTATGGTTTTCTTATGTCTGGCTGCTTGCAGGATTTTCTCCTTCATATTAACTTTAGTGAAGTTAATTATAATGTGTCTGAGAAATGCATTATTTGGGTTTAGTTGTGCTGGGGTTCTGAAACTGTCTGCTATCTGAATTTCAGAATCTCTTGCCATGTTTGGGAAGTTCTCCATTATCTCTTGGAGTAGAGCATCTGGGCCTTTCAAAGCAACATCATCACCTTCAGGAATTCCGATTAGGCGAATATTAGCTTTCTGTGAATTATCCCAGAGCTCTCTGAGAGAATCATCCATTTTTGCTCTCCACTTCTCTTCCTCTTTGAGCTTTTGGGAGTGTTCAAAAGCTTTGTTTTCAATGTCTGAAATCCTTTCTCCTGCCTGCTCCACTCTGTTACTAAGGTATTCTACTGTATTTCTCAGATCTTTGAGAGCTGCAATTTTTTGCCTCAATGTGTCAAAATCTTTGGTGATTTTGTCTTTGTTTTCATTGAATTCTTGAGACGGCTTTTGAAATGCTCCTTGAATTTCTAATTCCAATTTTATCTGTATTCTGTTAATCTTATTTGCAATCTAAATTCTGAATTTGATTTCTAACATCTCAGCCATTTGTTTATGAATGGAATCTTCTGGTGTGTCTGCCTTGTCATTCGATCCTTCAATTTCTCTACTAGGCATATATCCAGAAGATCAAAAATCACTTTATAACAAAGATATTTGCACCAGAATGTTTATGGCAGCCCATTTTTAATTGCTAGGTCATGGAAGAAGCCCAAGTGCCCATCGACCCATAAATGGGTTAATAAATTGTGGTATATGTATACCATGGAATATTATGCAGCCTTAAAGAAAGATGGAGACTTTACCTCTTTCATGTTTACATGGTTGGAGCTGGAACATATTCTTCTTAGCAAAGTATCTCAAGAATGGAAGAACAAGTATACAATGTACTCATCCCTACTATGAAACCAATTCATAAACACCCACACTTTCATATGGAAGCTATAACCCAAGTATAGCCCAAAAAGAAGGAGAAAGAGGAGAAGGAGGAAACAAGGGAGGATGGGTGGAGGGTGGGTAATTGGTGGGACCACAACTATGGTGCATTTAACAAGGGTACAAGTTAAATCTATTAAGTGTAGAACATAAATGTCTTAACACAATAACTAAGAAAATGCAATAAAGGCTATGTTTACCAGTTTGATGGAAGTATTTCAAATTATATATAAAACCAGCACATTGTACCCCATAATTTAATTAATGTACACATCTATGATTTTAAAATAAAAACAGGAATAAAGAAATTTAGACTGAGATTATGTTTTTCTACCTTGTTTTGTGACAGTTCTCAACTTTTTATTGGTATATTTTTTCCCAAACAGTTTAAAAAAAATCTTCATATCTATTTTACATTTCTAGGGAATCCTTAGGAATGTGTGCAGTGATGCTCATCTGTTTCTAACTACATCTCATCATCAATGTTTTGTACTTCCAATTACTGCTAAAGTGCATTTACACAGAAGGAGGCTTTCTGAAGGAAAGCTGATAGCAACTCTGACAGGTTTTGGTAAGGCAGAGGTCGGCTCCATTTTACACATGGAATAAAATGGTGTATATCTTAACCATTTGTAACTTTAATTGCATTTTTTATTATAGAAAAATTATACTGCTTGAAAACTGCCTTATATTCCTGAGATTTTCTATCTCAAATTATTGAATTCACACAAATATTGTTGTTGGTTGAAGGAATAAAAGCCTTTCAAGGTAACTGCAATAGTTCTGGGACCTGGATTGTGCTTGATTAAAAAGAAAGTATAAGGTGAAGATAATTGAAGACAAACAATGAAGAGAAAGGAAGGGAGAAGAGAGGAGAAGAGAGATTACAGCTAAATGTGTAGTTGATGAAATTAAAATATTCCTGTGATTTTTTTTTTCCTGGAGTGGGGTTGGGGTATCACCTGTGTATAAATACAGCTTTATTCATCATCCAAAAGTTTTATTCTACACTAAAAGAAACCCAGATGGCTGTTTGCTTTTCATAATTCTCCATTATAAAGGGCTTTTCTTTACCTTTCAATTTATTTGAATTAAAGTACTACATGCTATTCTGAAAAGCTTGTTTCTATAAAATCTTCTTTTTTATGTATGGGCACCCTTTTCAATTTTTGTGGTGCTGTGTGGTAGGAGGCAAACTAAATAGATGTGAGTGTGAGCATGTCTACGTGTGTTGCTCCATTTCTGTACCTTTCACATGATTATTATTTTACCAGCATGAAAATTGTATGTCTAACTATATTAATTTATTTTCTTCAAATGACCAATCAACACAGAATACAATACACAAAGATTTTTAAGAATCAAATTTATAACGTTAAAATTTAATTCCAACCATTTTATATGTAAAAGAACTATGTACAGTACATGTTTGAAGGCATGTCATGAAGTCTTCCTTGATTATCATTTTTTGAAACAATTAGTTTTTACATTACTTTTATAATATTATTTAGTGTTTGTGCAGGAGTGAGTCAGGTTTTCCTGAAAAGGAAAAGGCAATATTTTATTCACACTCACTTGTTATTGGGCATTATCCCAAATCAACCTGAATTCTTTCCTAAAAACATTTAGCAGGTGCTTCTCCATTGTACAAAGAGTTATATTAATATCATTATATTTAAAAGTATTTATGAATCTTGGAAAACATTTTTGTAGCATAGACAGAATGGCTTTTGGAATTTTATTTTATTGTATTTATAAAAAATTAAATGCGAGAATCGTGTAAGCCCAAGGGTTAGAGGTTGCTGTGAGCCGTGTGACGCCAAGGCACTCTACCCGAGGGCAGTACAGTGAGATTCTGTCTCTACAAAAAAAAAAAAAAATTAAATGCACATAACCTAAATGTATTGAAACTTTGTGACTCAAAGCTTTTAAAACAACTACTATGAGTGTTTTTCTTAGAAAAATACTTTGGTGGAAATGATACGTGTTTTTTTTTATTTGAGACAGAGTCTCACTATGTCACCCTTGGTAGATTGTTCTGGCACCACAGCTTGCAGCAACCTCAAACTCTTAGGCTTAAGTGATTCTCTTGCCTCAGCTCCCAAGTAGCTGGGACTAAAGGCACCTGCCACAATGCCCAGCTATTTTTTGTTGCAGTTGTCCCTGTTGTTTAGCTAACCCAGGCTGGGTTTGAACCTGCCAGCCTCGGGGTATGTGGCTGGTGCCATAGCAGCTGAGCTACAGTAGCCAAGCCAAATTGTTTTATCTGTAGACTGTGTGAAGCTGTAAATACATTTCTAATCATGAACTGAACTAAAGTTATGAGCCAGAGTGTGTATGGATAAAGAAAATAATTATGTGTACTTCTTTTGTAGAAGTTTGGTCCATTGTATTTCTCTCCTGCTCCATTCAAAAACAGAAACCACCCTCCCAATTCTTCCTTAGCAGGTTAGGAATTAGGTACAGCCTTATCTCAGTACTTGAATTACTTCCTTCACTCCAAATACACAGAGAACTTTTCCTCTTTAGTAATATTCAAACCTCTTAATCCCAAAGACTTAAATATGAAGAGAATTATTTTTAAATGAAAGACTATTTTTTATATGCAGTTCAGACAGGTCCCAAGACAGTGTAATTTTCACTGTGTCTAACAAAGTAAAACATGCTAGTACAAAACAGTCATAGTCATAAATAGACTATTCTTCTGATGACTAACAAAAAGCTAGGGGTATAGGCTGTTGTCTTTACAACATAAGACTGTTTAACCAGTTAAACAGGACTTTAAATAAGGAAAGAAGATAGAAGAGTGGTTTTTTTTCCTCTCTCTATTTCTCTCTGAAATCTATTAAAATGAAAGGAAATTAATATGTAGTTAAAATAACTTAGACATTTTGAACAATAGAAATATAGAGGGAGGATGCCATTATTCAATATATTCTCATGTCAGTCTACATGAAAGACCTTGTATATTCAATACAACAAAAGAGAGTAGGAATGATGGCAACAAGGGTTTAGAACTTTTTACTTTAAAAAATAAAAATAGTAAGCCAAATAATTCTCTACTTGTCATACTTTACTAAGAAGAACACTTCAGTTCTATCCAGGTTAATAGAAAAGATGTAAAGTCTCCATCTTTTTATGGCTTAATAGTATTCCATGGTATACATATACCACAGTTTATTAATGCATTTACAAGTTATTTGAAACCAATAGATAAACAACTACACCCCCACATAAGAAAAAAGCAGAATTAAATTCGAGAGGGGGAAAGGAGAGAGAGAGAAGGAAGGGGAATAATAAGTTCTCATCTAATGGGCACAACGCAGAACCTACTGCAATACTCCCTGGGTGAAGGGCCTAACTACAACTTGAACTTTACCCAACAAACCCAAACAGTGTGACCCAATCATTTGTACCCTCACATTAATCTGAAATATTTTTAAAGGCAAATAATCTCAACTTTTTTTCCAAATATCAAAAACTTTCAAAATGAGAAAAATATTTGTTTGTTGGTTTGTCTATTATACCCTTCTGCATTTCATTGTCTTTGAATTATTTTAGAAATCTATGTAGTAAATGCAGTGTAATGCAAATGACTCTAGTCTCTAGAAATGTAACCATGGCTAGTGATATATAATTGATTATTTCCCCATCTACACTGGCAAATTTTGTATCTATTCATAAATTTACTTCAACACCATTAACCACTTATGTTCTGTGTGGGTCTATGTGGGTGTGTGTGTGTATCTATAGGTGTGTTTTGACAGCTCCTTCGAACCAGTTCTAACTTCTAACTTGTTCCTGCTTTAATTAATATGATAAATAAGAGTTCTGAGATTTGTTCAAAAATCATAATTTTACTTTAAACAAAATACATTCTTTAACAACTACCTGTTAACACAGAGTATATAAACATTGTAAAAAATATTAATATTAACAAATGAGCACAGACTTTATAGAAAATAAATTAAGTAACAATAAAAAGTTTTAGTGATTTATATTGCATTAGAGACACTATCCCTAATTAAATCATTAGCACTGAAGCCACAGTCAGTGACATGGAGAACAATTTAAGAATGCTGAAAAAGAGAAAAACATTAAATAGAGGAAAGAGATGAGATATCTGAAGTGAAAAAAATATGTAAAATATAGAGATAACTCTGAATTTCAGAATAGAATCAAATAATAGGCTGACATTTTAAAATATAGTGGTGATATAAAGAAAGTTTCGTGGCCTTAGGTATCAAAATCACGTTTGTCATAAGAGGGTAAAATATCAGAGTTGGCTCAGCTTTTGAAAAAAAGAAAGCTGTTAAAGGGTATTATAGGTGAAATTAGGAGAGAGGTACAAAGTATAAAATAACTAATAAATTTCAGAAGAAAATTATACCTGTTTCTTTAATAAAACCAAAGACTTGAGGATATTTGGGAAGATGGTAGTGGTGTCAGCCCAGATTTTAATCTTAATTTTCCTGATTTCCCCTTCTTTTATCCCAGAACAGAGTAACTAAGATGGTAAGACAAGCAAAGTAGCCACTGACATTAACCGTGTTTATCCTCCAACGTTGACAGTTGTGAGACTTGAGTGGTATCCACATCTGTGCTGAAGGAGGAAGATCAAAGCATTGGGAAATTTATAAATCTGAATGCTGAAAACCCCCAAAGTCCTAATGCTGTTCGCTGGGCTGACCAGTTTAAGATGTACAGCTGATATGGGCAGAGGTTTTTTTTCCCTTCAAAGTATAAGTGAAGACAAAGAAAATTTTGGGATCTAGTAAATCCAAGAGCCAAATTTACCTTTGAGGAGAATGCATTCTGAAGAGAAATAAAATTCAACATGAGAAGAACAGGGACTATGAGGGCCAAGGGAATAAAACTTTCAGATAAAAATGGCAGAAGGAAGGAGAAGTGAAAGTCTCACAATATATGAAACCATGCTTCTGAATATTGATGAAAACAACAGAAGTTCTAGCATCACAGAATAGAAGTTGACCATTACCTCCCCAACCAACATACTTTCTCCTAAAATTTAGAAACATTAATTCATTTAAAAAATTGCATTTAAATTCCATAAACATTCTTTTGTTAGGGGCATAAGATTAAAAAAAAACTTCTTTCAACTCAGAAAATCTTTTTGAAAGCAGAAGAGAAGGAGAACAATTATATCACGGCTTGAGCATCAAGCCAGCACTTGATACCCACCACAGAGCCTTTAAATAAGAAATATCACCCTTCCATATGGCCAAGTGCATACGACTCATTGTATACATGCCCTCAAGACAGTTAAACAATAACTAGTCATGAAATAAGAGGGCTTGACAGCACAATTTGTCCTAGAGGGTCCATCTTAAATTAACTTGGTAGTTAATAAGACCATCTGGGGTATGCCTGTGGCTCAAGGAGTAGGGCCCCATATACAGGTATTTGAGCCCAGCCCTGGCCAAAACTGCAAAAAAAAAAAAAAAAAAAAAAGACCATCTGTGTTAACTTATTGACATCATACAATGAAAAAATAAACTTGCTATATTTTTATGACACAATGTTGTTTTGCAACTTGGAGTATAGAACCCCCTGAAGTTAAGCTCCTACCCTCCCAGGGGTACTGGGAATAGGGATGCTATCTTCCTTGATAGCAACCTTTTAAAGAGATGATTGCCTGACGCCTACTTATAAAAGACATTTTGGGGTCTTAAAGCTGGCTAAAAACTAATTTTGATTTTTAAAAGGTTTATATGTCAATGAAACCCAGAAATAATTTATAATCAGTACAATTGTTTTAAAGGAAATGATCTAAGAAAAGGGAGGGGACAAAGTCTCCTATTTTTAATGGGGAGAATTAGGCCTCTTTGTTTTCTTATTTCTCTAATTATTTTGATAAATAAATGGAAATCATTTTTATGCTTGGAATTGAAAATAATGGATGTAAACTTGCATATTTTTGGGGGGGTAAAAATTACTACAATTTTCTAAAACACAGAAAACATTAGTGAGCAAAATGTCACTCTCAGACTGTGCAAGTCTTTTTAATGCTTGCTTTGACAGAAGATTGCTGGATTGTCATATCTGCTTTTGCATTCCATCTGTAGCAAAATGTTATTACAGTTAATGTACATGAAGGAAATATAGCCATTTGTGTGTGTTTATAAAAGCCTCTCAGATCATGGTGAGTGTTCTTTTTGATGCTATACTGAATGCTTGACAAGTAGTTCATGTCAAGTATGGAAATGAACTTTTTCTGTTCAGCTGTATTAAAATCCATGGGTTTACCTTGCCATTTGAATAGAAATTTACTCTTGTATTATTTTACCACATCATTCATGGGTCACTTGAAAAATATTCACTCACTGAGTGATGCAGATCTTTCAATGCTAACAAACTTCATTATCAACATCAAAAATTCATAGTAATATTAATACTGATCTCACCAGAAAATTCTTGAAATATTAGGCAATGCTCAAACTTGAGGTAGGAGATACAGATTCTTCAAAATTTTAATTTTCACTTGCAAGCTCAAATTGTAACATGTATAAATACTGTTATATTTAGAGTTATGTTGTAACTCAATAACATATAACTCAGAAATTATAGCTCAGTGTTTTGATATTTAACTCCAGTTAAAAAAATAAGAATGTAATATCAAATAAAAAGTCTTATCTGAATTATAAAGTTTAGAATTGAGGAAATAAATACCAGAAATGAATTTTACATATAAGAAGCTATTTCAGAAAGAGAATAAGATATAAGAAATATGATAGTGAATAAAAACAGTCCAAGGGGTGGAAAAGAAATGGGACACGTTAAAAGTAAAAAGGAATAAATAAAAAGCTATGAGAAAACTTTCAAAAAGCTAAACATTTTTGAAGATAATCAGATATAATTAAAAATGGAGTAAAGAAAGAACAACCAACCAACCAAACAATGGAGTACTATTGAATAAATTTTTAAATACTGCAATTCAAGAAAACTTTCCTAAAACTAAAAAAATAAGAAGAGTTTTGAAACTAAGTATTGAAACGATACACTGCGTACTTGGGAAAATACAACCAAATCAACCAACATTGAAATTTATTCTGTAAAATCACTTGACTAAGGAACAAAGAAGGGGTGAGGGAAGGATGATCCAGCCAAAGAGACCAAGACGCTTAACTGAAAAAAGACAAAATTAGCTCCACATATTTCAAGACCAGTGATTTTTGACAGAAACAACGGAGTGACATGTTTAAGATACCCCCCAAAATAGCCTTGTTTTTTAATGATTCAAACTGATTTTCATGAATAGTGTTACTTATTAACATGTAACGTCACAAGAGATTTTATTTCCATTAACTTTTTTTCTGTGTCTATAGGAATTGCACTGCACCCAAATGGCCAAAGAAATATTAACATAAAGTTTGATGTGGATTGTTAAATAATTGCTGAATTAAGACCAAATTTTAATAATAAGCACTAAAATGTGCTTAGGTAGGTCATATAAAGGAAGAGTTAGAAGGTTATATGAAATGGTTACTAATTATTTTATTGTTGTTAACTGAAAGTAGAGGAATAATCCTTTAAATACTTGACTAGAGGAAAAGGAGACAGAAGATAGAAATTTAGGTACATTTCCATGGTCCAAAGCAGTAAATCAATACACAATAACCAAAATTATGTTTGTGTGACATATAAAATCAGCATAGTCCAGAATAAAAGTAGAATAAAACTACTAATGTTCATAATAATATATAGTTTAAATGTATGAGATTGGGGTAGGGAGGGGGGAGGTTTTGGTGGAGGGAGGGTAATGGGTGGGGCCACATCTATGGTGCATCTTAGAATGCGTACAGGCGATTGAACTAATGTACACAGCTATGATTTAACAAGAAAAAAAAGAGATTGGAAATTATAATGCTAAGTAAATTAAGTCATTAACAAAGGACTGCATATTACATAATTCTCTTTATATGAAATATCAAAATGGCCAAATCTATAGAGATGGGAGGTTTAATGGTTACCAAAATGAGCAAGGTTGATGACTAAGGTTCCTTTTGGAATAATGAAAGTGTTATAAAATTGATTGTGCTAATGGCTGCACAACTTTGACACTGTATTGAATGTGTTTGAATTGTACACTTTAAATCAGTTAATACCACGCTATGTAAATATAAAGCCATTCTTGCATACTTCTGTAGCTGGATATACACTGATGATAAAAACAACTGTGGAAAAATAAAACAATAAAAATAAAAGGACAAAAGTCATTTTGTGGATCATAGTTTAGGTATTTTTACTTTCAGTTGATTGTATGACGTGGCGTGAAACAAATCAGAAATTATGTGAGACTCCAGGTAATTGTCCCTGTTGCTACTTGTGATGCTTAGAAAGGAGGGAATAACTAAGGAACAGCTGGCCTAGTCCTTGCTTTGGGGCATGTGTTCTGTTGGGGTGAAGTTTGGGAGGTTTATGTACACTGACTCAACTGCCAGTTTGCCCCTGGGCTATGTAATAGCAGAACATTTGATTATTGAGCATTCTTTCTTCTTCTGAGTATTTCCGTGGTTGTTCCTAGCTCACATGCCCCCTGAGATCTCAGTGAAGAATCCTTTATCACATCTCTTCTCTGTTTTATTTTTTTTTAATTCCATTTAAAATATTTGTTGAGGCTCTCAGCTTATTTTCCCCAAAGGCATGTTTCACATTCTCTGTTCTCCCTGATAGCACTAAGGAGACTTTTTTTGTCTAAGTTAGTTCCTCCATTCCCCTCCTTTGGAGAACCCAAGATTCATATAATGTGAATCCCTCTAGTGGGGAGGTACCATAACCATCTCAGGGAAAGTCCAACTGATCTAAGTTGCTTTAGATAGACATAAAGAGATTTTAAAACAAATGCTAATTCCAAAAACCCACTCCAAAACATACTCAGAACTTTTGGAGTCAGGTTCTGAGTCTCTGTACTTCCTATAATTTTCCCTCGGTAATTGTGATCTGCATAGTAATCGGTAAACACTAGTGGGTTCCTTCTGTCCGGCCCCAGAATGTCCCATTTACTCTGATCAATGAGGCCTGAGGGGAAGTGTTTTAAGAGACTTCTGGAAAAGGTTCACTCACTCTTACGATTAAAGAAGGCAGAGACATTTGAACATTCTCATGTCAACATTTGAACTCCACCATTTCTGTATCATTTTGTGGTTACCAAATAAAGCAGAGTCAAGACAAACTGAAAAATCTAAGCATAAGATGGGGAAAAAACTGCTTGTTAAATACATTTTACCTGATACTCGCTCAACCCAGTAGCCAGTCTTTTTTGTTATAATAAACATGTAATTGTTTAAAATATTTTTTATTACATTTTGGTTTCTTGAACCTCAGATTTGCAGAGAGAGGGTGATTGTATCAGTGACAAAAAGCCTGCTATTTTATTTCACTTTTTACATGCTGTGAGTTATAAAGAAGAGGTATGTACATTAATATTTCTGCAGAAGAAAATAAAGGGAAAAAGGAAAATTTAAGTCTTTATTTTAATGCCTCCAATTCTGAATGCATATTTCACTTAGATTTTATCGCTTTAAGAAAGAATTGTCTTCTAGTCTCACCTCACATTCATTTCCCACTGAAACTTGAATATTGAGAATTTTATGGAACATACGGATGTGTTAGTTTGGGGACTAGAAAAAGCATTTACTAATTTCTGAATAAATATAATATTTTTGGTTTCTTATTAAAGTGTCCTAAAGTTCTAAAACCGTTAGAAAGTCATCATCCCCTGTGCTTTGCCCAACCATGACACCCATTTACGTTGCGATAAATCTGAACACAGTCTAACGTTCCGTAAATCCTTTAATCATATTTCCTCTGGATGAACAAATAGAAGGTGTTGGTTGAATGTTTGTGTTTAAGAGATGTAAACACTATAGAAAAAGCACTTCATACGCTCAGTGGAATTGATTTGAATGATGACAGGAAAACAGAGCTGAAAGTAATAAAAACTTTGCAAGTTGTATCAAGCTGATTTGTTCTCATGATTGCTTCATTAGACATATATTACCACCCTCTCATCCATCAAATGACAAGGCAGAGTCATCAACTACAAAGTTCACCAACTCAAAATTTTTCTTGTTTATAAAAACTTTATGGGATTTTTTTTTATATGCAAAGAATGGATTGCAGTAGAATTCCCCCCAAACTGCCTTATGGTCATCGTGGGCAGATGCCAGCTTGTAATAACACAGTGACACCGGTCTTTAGTTCATGTTGAACTTCATTTGTCTCCTATCCTCACATTCCCATATAGACATTTGTAAGAGGCAAAACTGTCAGTTGTATTAATGTTCATGGAGAAATCAGAGATGGCACAGGCAATAGACTGAATTTTCTCTAATCTTTCCTTATAACACATTTGAAAAAGCAAGATGTGGGCGGCGCCTGTGGCTCAGTGAGTAGGGCGCCAGCCCCATATGCTGAGGGTGGCGGGTTCAAACCCAGCCCCGGCCAAACTGCAACAAAAAAATAGCCGGGCGTTGTGGCGGGCGCCTGTAGTCCCAGCTGCTCGGGAGGCTGAGGCAAGAGAATCGCGTAAGCCCAAGAGTTAGAGGTTGCTGTGAGCCATGTGACACCACGGCACTCTACCCGAGCGTGGTACAGTGAGACTCTGTCTCTACAAAAAAAAAAAAAAGAAAAGAAAAAGCAAGATGTATCTTTAAACAGAAAAATAACAAAATAGCAGTAAAAGCAATGAAAAAATATCTGTGTAGAGTTTTGTATGGAGCAATACAAAATATATTAAACAACGATTGCTCTTGTTTTTAGCAGCATTCAGTTTAAAAAGCAAAAAAACACAATTGAGTTTAATTCTCTCCATGAAGAATATTAAAATCTGTCCTAGCCCAAGTGTAGAATATTAGAGTTGATAGAGTTTCACCAGAAAATTACATAATGACAATATTCTAAATTCCTATAATAGCAGTTTCAGGGAACAAGTTTTACTGTGGTTTTTGCTTAATGTTAAGAAATAATCCTGTGCCTATCGTCTCGCACCACATTTTGACATGGTGCTTTGGAAGATACTATCGATTTTCTTGTTTCACGTCCCTGTATGAAAATTTCACTCAGGCTTTATTACTGCATGAAAAACACTGTCTCCTCCTAACAGTTTAGGAGGCATCCTTTTATAGGATAATTGTACTCCTGAAACCCATCACGCTTCTGCACTTGGCTCTACTGCCAACAAGCCCAGCACAAAGATCTCTGCTCGGCACTAGTTGCTCCTGGCAGCCAGGGTTCTCCGGAGGAAACATTTTCTTCTCACTCTATCTCCTTTTTTGTTTTTTGTTTTATCCAACTTACTTGAGGTATAATTGAGGCTAACAAATTGTATATATTTAACTGGTACAGCTTGAGGGTTTGATATACCTGTACATTGTGCAGTACTCACCATGAGCATGCAAATTAACGTACCCATCAGCTATCTTTTTTTTTTTTTCCCCAGTTCGTGGTGGTGAGAATACTTAAGATTTTAGTAAATTTCAAATTTAATATATAGGAAACAATACCACTGACTAAAGCCACATTGTTGTACATTAGATTTCCAGAACTTATCTTGCACCCCTTGACCAACATCTCCCCATCTCCCCTCCGTCCAGCCTGGTGAGATGTACTGATTACAGATCTGGGGATAGCACTGTAACTCATTCCTGTGCAGCAAAGTATGTAGGGTCCTTCACTGGCCAAGACGCCAGGTGTCCCTGGGAGGGTGCTTGGGTTCCCTGCTGCTTAAGGCTGCTACGCTCCTGGTTTCTATTTCCTGGTGGGGGGAAGTCATAGCAAAGAGGTCTCTCCTGGTGCTGGGTCCTGCTCATGAATGTTCTGCAGCGGTGATGGCACCAGTGTCTGATCATGGGCATGTCCAGCATTAGGAGCGTGGGAATGCACAGAGAAACACAGCCTTGCGTCTGGGTCACACTAGCAACTACGGTGCTGCTGCTGCTGCTGCTGGTGTTCAAAACTTGTTTATTGTCTGTCACACCAATGATGACGCCGTCACATCATTTTCTGAGGTGTGGGTGCTGGCCAAGGGGCTGCATAGCTGCGGTTTGGACCAAAGGTGATTGCAGCTCCAGGGTTGGGCATGTGAATGCTGCAGGGAAGAAGGGAGTTGGCTTCAGGTTGGAGGGGGTGGCCCCTTTCAACCATCGATGTGGCTACAAACGTCCTCCAAGGTGAAGGCTGTGGGCATCCTTTGCAGAACAGACCGTTTGGAAATGTAATGGCATTTACCATCTGGCGGTACTGATAGCCTCCTGTTCTGTTCTTACCCATCCTCACACATTGTAGGTATGCTGCTCACCCCCAGTGAAATGGGTGACATGAAACCAAAGTAGTATCCAGAATCGTGGGGAAGCTGGCTGCTCAGCCTGCTCACTTCTTCTCTGCAAGAGGAACTCACCGCTCTGGAAGTCTTCGTATTGCTGAGATGTGACAGTGAGGAGGACGGGATGATGCAAGCACAATGCCATTTCTTTCCTAACCTTTATATGTGGTTATTCTCTTTTTTCTGATTCTCCCCTATGCTGCTTCACTATAACTTGACTTCTGAGCTGACCCAGAGCTATTTGCATTCTTAAATAGCACCAGAAGGAGAGAATCTGCAGGCTCTGCCATCTCGCTGTCATCACTCCGTTCCTTTTTTAAATAATTATTTTTTTGTTTTAATTTTTCTGTGACTTGATTGTAATTACAGCTTTCATTACAAGCTCCCTTAAATTATCTGACTATATGTTCACCCTGTATTTTATTTTATTTAAAGCAAAAATGTATTGCTATTATTATTTATACACCCATATTGTTTAGATGACAGATGAAGGAACTTGGAATAGCAAATTTAAATCATTTGTTCACTGTTTCATAACAAATATATTTCCTGAATTTAAAATCAGTGAAAATACATTGACACTATATCCCAGCTGTACTGAAAGTCAGAAAACCCGAACTTGTTCTGTTCAGAAAAAGCAATGTTAATTTTCTTTCCCTCTCTCTCTCCCTCCCACTCACTCTCTCTCACCTTCCTCCCTCCCTTCCTTCCTTTTCCTTCCTTCCTTCCTCCTTCCCTCCCTTCCTTCCTTTTCCTTCCTTCCTTCCTCCTTCCCTCCCTCCCTTCCTTTTTCTTTCCTTTCTTCCTCCTCCTTTTCCTTCCTTCCTTTCCTTTTTCATTCTTTTTCTTTTTTTTAATTATTTCTCCTTGCTACAGATTGGATGCTTGCCCCTTCCAAATCTTTAAATTTGATTCCCAGTGTTGGAGGTGGGACTTAATGAAAGATGTGTGTGTTAGAAGGCTGGATCCCTCATGGGTAGATGAATGCCTGCCTGGGAAAAGGGGGCTGGGACTAAATGAGTTCACACTCTCTTAGTGCCTGCTAAAGTTCCCAAGAGCTCCTTGTTTAGAGCCTGACACCCCTCCCCCCACTTTGTTTGCGTCCGCCATCACTGTGGGACCACTGTACACACAGGCATCCTTTTTCCTTCCACCATGAGTAGAAGAAGCCTGAGGCCCTCACCAGATGTTGGTGCCCTGCTCTGACACAGTGTACAGAACAGGGCCAAATACACCTATTCTCTTTAAAGTCACCCAGCCTCAGGTAATCTACTGCAGCAATGCAAACGGACTGAGACACTTCCCTTCTTTCTTTAAGGAAATATTTACTGAATTAACATTTTATTATGTATTATCATTGTTCTCGTACTGGAAAAGGGAGCGTGAACAGCAAAGAAAATCCTTCTGTGATTCTGTTTCCAAAGGGGAAAGGTAAGTATTGCACTTTTTTCATCCCCATCTTTAAACAGAAAAATAAACGAACAAACAAATAAACACTTAAAATCAACAAAAATCCTGTCATAAGTCTTTTAATTTGGTATTTGTAACATATTGCAAATAGTATTTTCTCTCTCTCTTTTTTTTTGCAGTTTTTGTCTGGGGCTCGGTTTGAACCCACCACCTCCAGCATATGGGGCTGGTGACCTACTCCCTTGAGCCACAGGCGCCGCCCAGTATTTTCTCTTTTACTACTGCACACATTTTTGTATTTTTAAAATGGTTTTTGAAGACCTGGGTGAAGAAATCAAAACTCCAGTCTTGCAGAGAAACATTTCCTATATGGACATCCCTAACTTTCCGTAGAACCTGAGTGAGTTATATGGTGGTTTGAATTTTTTCTTGTCATCTGAGCCTTTCTAGTCTTACCATTTTTTCCATCTAACCTAGACAGTAAAATGTTCAAGCACCATTAAGTCTAATTAAGTAACAGAACAACTATATGTTCCATGGTCCACTGATAGTTTATTACTTCTGAAAAATTCTAAAAATTATGGATAAACCACATTACTATCCCTGGTCGAAGATTCACTACAATCCTGTGGTTATGTACAAGCTTTTGGCTGCAGCTTTTTCTCCCTCTCGTTTTCTTTGTTGCTTACTTTCTATGAGACGTATTACTTTGAAAACTGTCCTTTCAAAATTTCATTCCACATTTGACAGCTCATCAGTAATTTTCAGATTCTATCTTAACAAGGATGCTGGCTCCCAAGGCATTACCAGGCGTATTCAACTTAGTATCATTGGATGATTTACAAATCCGTGGCCAGCTCCCGTTCCTACTATCTTCACTCAGACATGATTCAACGGCATGTGTTTTGGGGTTCTCATCAGCCTTTAGCATATTGTTCTATATTCTTAATCTGGGTTTTTTAAGGTCAGTGTATTTTGAAAAGTGGTTAAAATAACCATATAGGTATTTTTATCCCACGTAAGTAAAACATTTATCTTTCCCACTCTCTCTCTCTCTCTCCCACTTTCTCTCTCCCCTTCTCCTTTGTTCCTTCCCTCTCTCCTTCCCTCTCTCCCTCCCTTCTTCTTTTCCTTCCTTCCTTCCATCCTTCCTTCCTTCTTTCCCTCCCTCCTTTTTTTCTTTCTTCACAATTATTCAATAAGGTTCATATCTGCAGTATTAGAAAATGTTTATGAGATCTTATTGCTCATGAAATCTAAATGTCACGTAATTGATGTTTCTAACACTCCCACCAAGTCTATCCTGCTATACACGTTTTACTGATGAGAAAATTGAGACAGAGTCCTATCAAATATAAGGGAAGGCAGTTAGCAAGTGGAAGAGGAAGGGATTTGGCGCCACCAGCTTCAACCTCATTGCCAACTATGAAAGATTTTAAAGCAGTGAGAGTTTTCTGAGGTGCTGTGTCAGGTACTTTGAATATACTATTTCATTTCATTTCATAAAACCACGAACACCCACAATTAAGCAACACATATTACAATCAGTGTCTTTTTATAGATGAGGTTATTGGCACTGGAATTCGCATTTTATATGGGTAGTAAATAAAAGTGGGATTTATACAAAAGTTATATGAATCCAAGATATATGCTGTTTTTTTTACACTGTGTTGCCACACAGAGCACAAAACTAACTTGTCAAAAATCCCTTGTGGCAAATAATTTAGAGCAAAGAAAGAACACAATTCACTGGACGGGTGGAAAGGCTGAGCTCTCAGGCTGCTTCCACAAAGCAGATACACGGTATAATACGCAAACACGGCTACAGATAGAGTAATGTTCTAAATTAGACGTTCCTTTGTAATGCTGTCAGATTTTTTTCCCCATTAAATGCTTTTTTAAAATGTTGATCATTTTTACATTGGGAAACGCTTCACAAGATTAAAATAGATGTATGACTCCATAGAGAAAGTTTCTATGGTAACAGAAAATACATAAAGGAGAAAAGCACAAAAATATAATGTTCCATTCACACTGAAAGATGTATTTATTCTATTTATGAATCTTATACCATGTTGGCTTCAATGTTAATTTCTCTTAAAAACACATATAGTGTTGTTTATTAAAAGGCAACTGAAGTAAGGAAAAATCACTTTTTATACCTTGAAAGGGAAGTGGGGACAACTTAAGAAAGTAGAGTTTAGAAGTGCATTTAGGGCTTCAAGTGCTTCTCGCCCAGCCCACACCTGTCCCTCCCCCCTCCTCCAGCCGCCACCCAGATTCCTGTGGTGTCTAAAGCGTCTGTGTTCTACAGGTTGTCCCTGAGCACCCGGCCCGTTAGGCCCCTCCTGCCACTTACCAGATATACAATAAACGCCTTGAACTTTTATGTATCTTACTTTCACTCCAATGTAGCCCCCTCTTGTAAATGTTCCTCTGGTTTATAAAACTTATTTTCTAACTAAAATTCTAATAATGGACTTCATTTATTACCTTAATAACCCTTAAAGTTTTGCTTTATTGATGTTTGATTATTCCCTATCAGAAAACCATTTACTTTTTTAAGTTCTTACCTATGTGTGTGTGTGTTGGGGGGGTGGGGGAGAGGGCTGGGAGTGTCTGTTTTCATTCTACGTTACCTAAAGAGGAGACAAATTCCGTACAACATGCTGCCATTTCTTCACCATTTCTATCTTTGAATGTAAATCCCACTGTGTTTGAGACTATGCATAAGACCACACACGCAGACACGCAGACACACAGACACGCAGACACACAGACACACACACACACAGACACACACGCAGATACGCAGACACACACGCAGACACGCAGACACACACTCAGACACGCAGACATGCGGACACACACACATACACACTCAGACACGCAGACACACAGACACACAGACACACACGCAGACATGCAGACACACAGACACACAGACACACACACACAGACACACACGCAGACACGCAGACACGCAGACACACACGCAGACATGCAGACACACACACAGACACACTCAGACATGCAGACACACACGCAGACATGCAGACACGCAGACACACACACAGACACACACGCAGACACACAGATACACACACAGACACACACACATGCAGACACACACACAGACACACACGCAGACACACAGACACACACGCAGACACGCAGACACACACAGACACGCAGACACACACGCAGACACGCAGACACACACACACGCAGACACACAGACAGACACACACGAAGACATGCAGACACACACACAGACACACACACAGACACACATGCAGACACGCAGACACGCAGACACACACACAGACACACACGCAGACACGCAGACACACACACACGCAGACACACACACAGACACAAACACAGACACGCAGACACACACACACGCAGACACATACACAGACATGCAGACACACAGACACACACACACACAGACACACAGGGTGCCAAAACTTTTTATGAAAGGGAAATACTGTAATTTTAATACTCTATACACACTGATAATGTTCGTTGTCTTGTATGCTGTCTCTTGTATCTCTTGGAATTGCAGAAATCAAACATGACTTGAATATTACAATTTTAATACAGTTTTTCCCTTTCTTAAAATATCTGCATATTTTTGACACCTTCTGTGTGTGTATAAATATATCTGTGTGTATATATGTATGTATATATATACATATATGCTATCTTTTATTTTTTCACCATATGCACCAATGTACTAGGTTGTCAAGGAATTCTTCCTTTTCCTACAATGTTTGCTCACGTTATTACTTGCCTTTATCTCCACCACTACTGTGGCCCAGTTGGATCACAGCTAGTTATTTCAATATATTAAATCCAGCCTGTAACCTTATGCACCGACTACTGTAAGTTACTTCTCTTGTTCTTTCACAACTCGGTAAATGGCATCATCATTTACCCAGGTCAATGCCTGAGCCCCTTCCCTGATTATGGTTTTTCTTATACTTCATGACCTACCTGTCACCAATTCCTGTAACAGGTAGACATGAGGAGGCATTTAGACCATAGTAAGAAAATTAGATTTTGCTCTGAATATGATTAGAATGCACTGGAAGGTTTTGGAATGACTGGCTAGTGAACACACCCCTATTGCTAATTCATAGACAACCGACTGAAGTTAAATACCAGTAGAAAGAACACAAATGGGAGGTTATTTCAATCTAGGACTGAAAAAAACTATTGGTACTAACTTGGATGATTTCTGTAAAGAAAAGTTGTTATCCCTCCAGATGTTCATTCTAACATGGCCACATGTGTTTTCCTTCTGATCCTAAAATAGAAGGTCATTCTTATTTTAGACTTTTAATTTGTTTGTTTTTCCTATGCCTTGATGACATCCCCAGTTCTTGTGCAGGGTATCACCTCACTTCATTACAGTCTGTTCAAATATCACCTCAGAAAAACCATGGTAATACATTTTATTTCCCATCAGTCACAATCTATTTCACAACCTCTTATAATATGCAATTATATATACGCAATATATCATGCAATATAATTAATATCATATATTACTATGTGTATATACGCATATATTTATTATATATAACAAATACATTATTCCGTATAGCTTTCCAAAACTTTTATAGTTGAATACTCAAACTCTGAGATCTCCATTGCCTTCTAACCATAGCAGTGGCAAAGAATATGAAAATTTCTTCCACCGAATGATTGACAGAACAGAAATTTTTCCCAATGTAGATCTTAGGGGAAAATGTAGAATATATTTAAATCAGGGACATATATAGCATTTTCTTTATTTTATAGGTAAGAAAACTGAGGTCTAGAGAAAGTAGGCAAAGTATTTAAGGCTATAATTAAGTTACTCCAATGTTATTCCAAAAATTCATTTTTAGTTTGTTTTAAACCCTATTTTACTTGCACAAATATCAAACAGATAAAAAAATATATTTATTTTAAGTGTGAAAACTATAAGCTATAAAAGGAGATGTCTCTGACTTAAACTCTTGTACCATCTTTTAAATAAAAACTCTGCAATCTTGGGAAGTTTAAACATTAGACTCTGGGTTCCTCAATCTGTTAAAGGGCAACCGAATTTTCCTTGAAAAATTGTGGTATGAATTATGAACTCTTTAAGGGAGCAGTGGACATATAGCTCCACAAATTTAAATAACTGACATGTTTGTGGTGGTGCTGGTGGGACTGACTGTGCTGCTAGTGGTTATCACTGGTAGGTTAAGTCCAAGAGGCTATAATTTGAAACAGTTTGCTAATTTTGTATAAATTGCTGTTTAATAATGAACCATCTAAAAAAAATTAAAAAACAGCTATCTTTTGAATGGTGCCAAGAACAAATTACATGATACATGACAAAAGCAGTATAAGTGTTTTATTATTACTAAAATGTGTGTTTCTTTATAGCAAAAGAAATTATGCCTGCATTTCAAATAATCCACCTGCCATGAAATTGTCACATCCATCCTTTTGAATGTGAATTTTACATTATGTTTTTATTCAATTGCATTAATTCTTACTATATTCCTATTATCTATTCCTAACACACACACACACACACACACACACACATATTATTTTACTAACAAAGAAATTACATAAGACAGTGCTATTAATATTTTTTCCTAACAGTTCTTTTCTAACACAGATCTTATTTACATTAATCCTATACATTTCCACTAACTAAAGTTCCCTCTGTGAAAAATATATTTAGGGCATTTATTTTAGCCTTTATAGTACAGAGCTCTTCCCACACATTCTGTCAAAAAGCAGGCATTTCATTGTGTGTGGGAGTGTTGTCTGACAGCTTAATGGATAAATGACATATTTAAACAATTTTACTATATTAAAGATTCCTGTCTAAAGTGTTTTGAGGTTACTCTGTTCACTATAGTAAGTGACATATTTTAGAAACTTTAAGCTGATGTTCCTTATTTAACCTGTCAATTTTAGTCTCAAAAATTACAGCATTCAGACATCAGTGAAATAAGTATAGCTTTTTGCCTATTTTTGTCAGTAGGTTTAGGGGGTGCACATTGAATTCTGTTACACGTATATATTGTGCAGTGGTAGCATCTGGGTTTTTGGTGTACCCATCACAAAGGTAGTGTACGTTATACTCTACAGGTAATTTTTCATGCCTTACTGTCCCCACAATCCTCCCTTGTACATCTCTGATGTCCATTTAATTACTCTGCATGCCCTTTTGTAGTAATTTATAAATTAGAACAGCTTGTGTTTATTTTTCTGTTCCTTTGATATGACACTTAAAATGGTGGCCTCCAGTTCTATCCAACGTGCTCAAAGAGACTTTATTTCATTCCTTCTAATTGATGAGTAGTATTCCATGGTATTACCATTCCACTGGTAAATATTAATATGTATACCCTATTTTCTTTTCCACTAATAAGTTGATAGGAACATAGGCTGATTCCATATCTTTATGACTATGAATTATGCTACAATAAACACATGAGTACAGGTATTTTTTAATATAATGATTTGTTTTCCTCTAGGTGGAAACTTAGTAGTGGATTCACAGAATCAAATTGTGGATCTACTTTTAGTTCATTGAAAACACACCATCCTGACTTCCATAGTGGTTGCGCTAATTTATATTCTCAAACACAGCGTATAAATGTTCTTTTTTCACCACATCTGCACCAACCTCTGTTGTTTTATGACTTTTTTATAATGGTCATTCTTATTGTAGTAAGATGGTATTTCTTTGTGGTTTTACTTTGCATTTCCCTGATGATTAGAGATATTGACCATTTTTCATGTGTTTTTTGGCCATTTGTGAATTTTCTTTTGAAAAATTCCTGTTCTAGCAATCTTCCAACTTTTTAATGGGATTGTTTGTCTTTTTATTGCTAAACTGTTTGAGTTTCTTATAGATTTTAGATACTAGTCCTGTCCTTTGTCATATACATAGTTTGCAAATATTTTCTCTTATTCTATAGGTTGTTTTTACTCTTTTGATTATTTCTTTTGATGTGCAGAAGCCTTTTATTTTAAATAAATCACAATGTCTATTTTTGTGTTTATTACATTTGTTTTGGGGGTCATATTCATAAATTCTGATATTGATCAGAAGAATTTTTTTCATATTTTCTTCTAGGATTTCTATTTAAGCAGGTCTTGCATTTAAGTATTTTATTCATCTTGAATTTTTGTATATGGTGAGAGATAAGGATCTAGTTTTATTCTTTTGCATATAGGTATCTAATTTTCCTATCACCAATTATTGAATATTGAATATAGTCTATCCCTTCCCCACATATGTTTTTGGCAGTTTAAATTAGCATAAAGGACTTTTTGCTAATTTAAAACCTAGGAACTCTGGCTGAGCTGATCAGTCAGGATTGTGACTAGTAAGAGAGTAGTTTATGAAACTTGGGTTATGTGGCTGTATTTTTCTAAAATTCATATGGCAGCAAAATGAGTCAAAGAAAATGAAGTAAGAAGAGATGTTTTATGAAAAGAAATATGAAAAATCTCCATAAATCAACTTTAACAAAACAGAGATATATAATTTAACGGAGAAAATTCAAAATAATTATCATAAGAATGTTCAACAAAGTCATAACAATTAATAAACTAAGTGAATATTTTACAAAAGAGAAGTTATTAAAAAGTACCAGATGGAAATCTTAAAGCTGAAAAATATAGTAACGGAACTGAAAAAAATTGCTAGAATGGTTCAACATCAGATTAGACTAAGCAGAAGAAAAGATAAGTAGACTCAAAGATAGATTATTAGAAATTATTCCCTTAAAGAAGCCAAAAAGAAAAAAAAATAAAATAAAAGAGTGAAAAAAGCTCTAGAGACTCAGGGAAACCATCTAGCAGATCAATAAACTCATGTAGACCTCAAAATGAGAGCAAAGAGAGAAAGGAACACACAGTGGATTCAAAGAAATAATAGCTTAAAACTTCCAAAATCTGAGGGGAAAAAAATGGAAATCCAGACTCAAGATGTCAATGGGTCTCTCCTAATAGTATTTCAAAAAAATCCACACTGACACATTGTAAACAAAAAATAACCAAAAGAATGGAATTGGAATGTTTCTAACACAAAACCAGGACGAATGCAAGAGGTGATGGATATCCCAATCACCTTGATTTGATTAAAAAATTATGTGCCTGCATCAAACTTTGAATGTATTACATACACACATGTATATGGCACACAAAAACATACAACAGCAATGATGATCATCACTCAGCAGGACACCACCACGTGTGTACGTGAACACAGCTCTGAAAACATGATATACCAAGGTTATGATATTTTGCCAAATTATTTATGCAGTCCTGCCAACATAAGCACACAGTGTCAAGTCTGTGTCCTTAATTATCAGAGCTTGCATGATGACAGCTCTGATGGTCATTCCAGAAAAAGAGTCCCAAAATTGTGTTGAGTGTTGAGCCAGGTGCAGGCATTGTTGAATACCATCCCAAAGGGAGTACTTCAAAGGTGAACTTAATTATATTCAGGAATGAAATAGCACTTGTTACAGGATGAGTTCATGAACTGAATTGCCAGACCTCACATATGTACAATAATTATGTAACTACAATGTTTAAAAATATTTTTAAAGTGAAATACAAAGAAATAATTTTGAAAAGAGCAAGAGAAAAGTGACCCATCATGTATAAGGAATCTCCCATAGACTATTGGTACAGTTTTTTATCAGAAACCTTGAGGGTCAGAAGGGGATGAGTAGAAGGATATACTCAACTTGAATACTATGCTAAGAATGTTGTCTTTCAAAAATGAATAAGAGGGGTGGCTCCTGTGGCTCAAAGGAGTAGGGCGCCAGCCCCATATGCCAGAGGTGGTGGGTTCAAACCCAGCCCTGGCAAAAACTGCAAAAAAAAAAAAAAAAATGAATAAGAGACTAGGCATGGTGTCTCACGCGTGTAAGCCTAACTTTGGGAGGCAAAGGAAGGAGGATTTCTTGAGGCCAGGAGCAAGATGCCTTCTCTAAAAAATGTAAAAAATATAAAAAATTAACTAAACAGAGTGGCACGTGCCTGTAGTACCAGCTACTTGGAAGTCTGAGGCCAGAGAATCACATAAGCCCAGGAGTTTGAGGTCTTAATGAGCTATGATGTTACCACTGCACTCTCACCTGATCAACTGAGCAAGACCTTACCTCAAAAAAAAAAAAAAATAATAATAATAATAAAGACAGATAAAAGACAATGATACATGGGCGGCACTTGTGGCTCAAGGAGTAGGGCGCCAGCCCCATATACGAGGTGTGGCGGGTTCAAAACCGGCCCCAGCTAAAACTGCAAGAAAAAAAAAAAAGACAATGGTGTAAATGGTAATAACTATAACAATATGCTAATGGATATATAAACTAAAAAAAAAATTTAAATTGGCTCGGTGCCTGTGACTCAAGCGGCTAAGGCGACAGCCACATACACCTGAGCTGTTGGGCTTGAATCCAGCCTGGGCCCACCAAACAACAATGATGGCTGCAACCAAAAAAAAAAAAAAAAAATAGCCGGGCATTGTGGCGGGCACCTATAGTCCCAGCTACTTGGAAGGTGGAGACAGGAGAATCACTTAAGCCCAGGAGTTGGAGGTTGCTGTGAGCTGTGATGCCACAGGACTCTACCCAGGGTGACAGTTTGTAGCTCTGTCTCAAAAAAAAAAAATAAATAAATAACAATAAATTAAATTGTGACATCACTAACATGAAATATGTGTGTTGGGGGGATAAAAATGTGGCTTTCATAGGCAATGTTATATGTTCATTGCTAGCCTCATAGCAGACAAAGATACTATGTATAGATGATATAACATCAGAAAAAGAGAGAAGGGGATCAAAGCATATCAATTCTAAACAATCTGTGAAACACACAGGAATACAGCAAGAATTCTGCAAGGTAGAAAGATAACAACTAATAAAGTGACAATAATAAGTCCTTCTCTGTCCATCAGTACTTTGATTTTACATGGAATAAACTCCCCAGGCAGTAGACCTAGGACTGAGGTCCCTATGTCAATGCTGGTTATCTTCTGGAAATCTTTTTCACTCATATTCTCTGGTTTATGGCCCTCTTTATCTTTTAAATCAACAAAAGTCCCTTCCTATAATGCTCACTACTCTTTGGTCTCCAACTGAAGAAAATTATTTGCTTTCAAGGGCTCATATGATTAGAATGGGGATTAATGTCTTTATCTTTTAAGTTCTGTAAGTTTAATTACATCAGTTATTTTGTTTTTACCACATAAGGTAATATATTCATAGGTGCAGACAGAATGGGAGCTGAAGATCCCATTCTTGGCAAGGGAAACCCCCTCCAAAAAAAAAAGGGAAAAACAAAGAAATAAGCTGAGCAAGGTGGAATAAAATCAGTTTAGCTAGTTTACTTTTAAACCATAAGCTAAATTACTTATCTGAGCAGTTCCTGCTTTTCCTAGAAGCCTGGCTTATAAGGGATACATCTAGTAAATACCCATGCTGGGTCTGTAAACGCTCTGAAGATTAATGGCCATAGGTGAAGCTACATGCAAGGCCCGGGCAGAGCACTAATGAGGCTGTCCCCCACCCAGTCAACAGAGCAAATACTCATTGTGGGGATTTATATTAAGGCCAGGGCAAAGATCAAGGGAACAGCTGAAGTCCTAAAATACAAGCAGGAAACGTTGTACTCCTTTATCACAGAGGAAGACACTTCTGGATGGAGATCAGAGGAAAATTCTTCTGTTACCCTGATTCCTCAGAGGAGACTGATGCCATATGGACATCTGCTCCACAGAGAACTAGTGAGGATTAAGCTCGCCCAAGGAATCTGTGTGTGTGACCACAGAAAGGAGGCTGTCCCCACACGAGGATTAAGTTTCAGATGTCTCAATGCTGCTCAGACCCTTAAAGGTAATGATTATAGATAGAATAAGAGCTGACATGCTTACTCAGAGAAACTGCTGATGTTTTGTTCCCTTCCTTTATCCTCTGGGCTAAATGAGCAAATAGCCTTCAATAAAAGCTGAGTGGAACAAACACTCAGGAGCATTTGTGGGAACTCTACAAGCTAGCGATGGTCCCCTGTGTTCCCACCTTTGAAAAATCTATTCTGCATGTCCTTTTATCTCTTCCATTTTTAACTTTATTTTTCTTCAGTTGATCATTGCCAGCTCTGCAGGTCTTAAAGGACCCTGTCACCAGGGCAGGACCCCACAATAGGTTCCAAAGATTATGGTGTGGACATCTTTGGTAGGACCAGTCTACCTGTCTCTCTCTCTCTCTCTCTCTCTCTCTATCACACACACACACACACACACACACACACACACACACACACACACGTTATACAAAACTTTTAAAAACCAGACATTACCAAGAAATACGAGCCTAGTTTGAGGGCTTATACTTTTGATAATTAGAGTCATTTTCTCATTTATCCAACTGCTGGCATAACTGAAATTATAATTTCTGGTCTTTGGTACTTCATAACCTGCTGTAGGAAGCCTACAGTTAGCATCCAGAAGAGTATGAATGCTATTAAATATACCTGAGGGAAAATCATTCACTTACACTCCCTCCATATTCCAGCAACATGAGAATCATGCACTTGGGGGGTGCTTGTTATTAAGTAACATTTTTGCATATGTAGAATAAATCAGTACCTGTGTTTATATTTTTGTTTAATGTTTCCACACCCTTAAAATATATATAATAAAATTTGTTACATATTCATTCATTTTCAGACAAACACTTATACAGTATCTAGTCTATGTCCCACTCTGTCATGTTTACAGGAAATATGGCAATGGACTGCACAATGGCTCTACTCTTGTGGAATTTTATTGTAAGTATTGCATTCTGTCAGGTTAGGGAGGGGAGTGAAGAATGAAATTAAAGTTGTGTGGAGCTTCCATGTTGATGAATGAATGAGGTGCTAAGGGGGTGATGTGCCTTGAGAAGTCGTGTAAATTCTGTGAACGTTTCCCTACCCTTGCCTTATGCATCCTTTCCATTTCCCTGTTCGTGAATCCTATTCTTTATAATATACAAATAATAGTTGATAAAAAGTTTTCTTTCACTTTTCAAAAATTAAATTTCTGATGTATCAGCTGACCAAAAAAATTAATTTAGGTACTACTTCAGTTTTAAAATGTAATTAAAGAAAATAATGCTAGATTTGCCCTCAGCTAGTACTTCTGAGGTTAATCCTAGAAGCCATAGGTAGGAATTTAGTGATACTGAAGGTCTTTGGTTCTGGTAATTATACCAGTCCAAAAACTCTCCATTTAATAGTTGCACTCAGGTTTTCACATGCTGATAGAAGAGTATTGGTCATGAGCCACAGCAAAAACAAAAAAAAAAAAAAAAAAAAAATCATGTAGACTATGGGTCAAAGTAAGAAAGATAAATACAAAGTTGTAAATATGTGATGATAACAAAAATTGCATGAATACATTTCAAGACTGTGGAATTGGCAGAGATTTTTTACATAGGACACCAAAAAGAAATGATTGATAAATGGAATTATATTAAAATTAAATAATTTTCATGAAATTTCTCTATTATGAAGGAAAAAACAATACAAATTAAACACACAAACAAAAAATGGGCCACAGAGTGGAAGACATGTGGAATAGATATTGCTGAGAAAATATTAATGTCTAGACCATATTAGGAACACATGCAGAATGCTTTCAAATCAATTTGAAAAAGACTAAAAATATGAAAGTAAATCATCAAGAGACTTGAAATGGCACTTCACAAAACAAGGATGGCTAAAATGCCAATTAACGCATGCGACTTAAAGCTACAATAACAAAAACACTTAATATCATGTATCACTTTGGAATTACCAGAGTGTGCTCACATTTTGGATGTGGGAGGAGAGTGGAAGTGGACTCACAATACTGAATGTTGATGAGGACATGGGGCAATAGTAAGTAACAATATTGGTGGGGAAAGTAAATAATCCAAACACTCCTCCACAATGAACATATAAATATCCTCTGTCTCACAAATCCCACTGACCATATACATAAAGCAGCAATTCTTACAAACACACACCAAGAAATGTATGCAGGTATACTCACGAAAGTATTATTGGTTGCATCCTCTAAATTGGAAAAAAAAGACTTGTAACAAGTGGAATGGATGATTACATTTTGGACATCCCTACAAAATAATATTAAATAGCAATTTGAATTGACAAACTAATCTTACATACAGCATTAAAAGAACCTGTAAATGATGCAGGTGATACACCTCAATATTCTTTCATATATATAAAGGTCAAAAACAGACAGGACTCAGTTTGCGGACCACCACAAGGGGGAATTTTTGGCAGGGTCTATATGAAGGCTACTTCTGGAGTCCCAGAAACGTTCAGTTTCTTTAAATGGGCAGAGACTACATGACTAAAGTCACTGTGCATTTAGGAACTGTTACTGCGCAGTTGCTTTGGGTGAGCTGTACATATGATTTGTTATTTGTATATGTCGTTATATCATGTACTTGCATTCATGTTTTACTTCAAATTATATATAGAACAGATCATTTAGGTTTATACCATCCAATGTTTCAATTCCTCATCACTTATTTGTAGTTACAACATTAAAAAATGTATCTGAACCTCTCGATCTTGTTTCCTTATATGAGAAATTAAAAATACATTACTGAACTAAAAGATTTGGGAGTAATGAAATTACTAAAATTTTTACATATTTTTATGTACCAGACTTCGTGTATTCTCTGTAACACTCGCAATAACACCATAAGGGAAGTTGGTTAGAGATGTGGGCATTCTGTCGTAGAAGTCATTAATTATCTTGCTGAAAGTTATGGAGCTAGTAAATGGCACAGTCAGGATCCCTTTTTCTTGTACTGCCATGTCCTCAAATATAGTGTTATAATAAAAGGCAAGATATATTTATAGTGCTAGTGGTGAGAAATCTTTTTTGTGTGTGTGGGTTGAGAAATTTTTGCGTTTTAACTAATAGAATTTCAGCTCAAATATGTATAGAACAATGATGGAAATTTTGTATCCATTAAAGAAATTTGCAAAATAGTCAAGAACATACCTAGGAATCAGCAATGTGTAGGATAAAGAAATGGCCACTAACATGCACCTTGCTGTTTCCTATCTACAGAGAATAAAACTGAGAATACTGGCTTGGATCCTAGACATACACTTGTCTCCAGAGTGTCATAGTACTATGGTTGGCATGAAATTTCATGGCTGGAGAGAAGGGAGAAATAGCACCTTAAGAACATAACATATCTGTTATCTGCATTTTATTCGTGTGTAAAGATAAGTTCAGAGAAGACAAACAATAAATGTCATCACACACTAACATAGAGGCATTCAAGAAATGTAAGCTGTTATAATCATTTGAGTTATGTTTAGAGGAAGAAGTCCTCCCCCTTGTTTTTTTAAGCCTTTATCATACTATAAAAGTGAAAGTGTGTCTTCTCTCCTACAATATTCTTTCAATGCTTTTCCGCAAAAGCTGGTATGCTCTTTCCACTTTTACAATATCCGGAATTGGAGATTCATTTAAACACCTTCTTGTAGCCAGCTGTCTTTGACTGAAGAACAGAGAAAACATAAAGATGGGCAATTATAACTCTGCGTCATGGGTAGAGTTGTGATTCTTCTCCTGCTGGCTCCATTTTCCCCAGAATGAGAGAGAAAGTGCCACTCATCAGGTAGTAAGGATGCTTAATAGGGCTTACACTTTAGAACATTTTTATAGAGGACCTAAGGCTTCCTGTCTCTCTTTGTCATCAAAATGTGTTTTGAACTACTGATAGTTGGGCTAAATCCAGAATGGAATGAGATTGATCACAGGATTGGTTTTACACTCCTTAGCATGTCTCTGCTTGAATATAAATCTCAAATTCAAAATCCAAAGACAGGTTGGAGACAAGATGGCAGACTGAAGCCAGCTTTCCACAAAGGCTCCCGTCCAGAAGGAGAGTTAAGGGACAGGAATTTAGTAAGTATCCTGGTGGACTTGAGCCTCACCAAGAGAGAAGGTTGAAGAACGCACATCAACACCGCTGAGGCAAGTTGTGATCACAAGGACGCAAACAAAAGGTACAAAATCCACCACCAAGCGGACGGGAGTCCCCCTCCCCCATGAGACCAGCTCAAGAGCCCCACAATTAAACAAGCGGGCAGAAATTAAAGGCCCTCCCACTACACTCCACGGGAGAGACCTTCTAAAAACTGGACCTACCTCCCCTACTGGGGTGCCGTGGCGTTCTCCTGCCAGGCATGAAACTGAGTAAAACTTTGGGAATCCTTCGCCGGCAACCCTCCCGGCGCTCCCCTCCCGCCCATTGAGGTCTGGAGGCCTGTCCCCCAGGAGTTCGGATCCTTGGGTGATTTCTCAAGGGGAGTGGACAGTCCCCGAGTTGCGACTGGTCAGCATTGACTCTGAGGCGCTCAAGTGAGGAGAGGGCACCAGGCTGAGAGGGAGTCACGCCTCGCGGCACTTCCCTGCGGTGCAGTGCCCCAACCCTCCCCGGGCATACGGGGCCCAAGACTGAATAAGACTCTGGCCTCCCCGCTGAGAACTGAGAACCCCTACTCTCACTCGGGGTCTGAGGGCCTATCCCCCAGGAGTTCGGCTCCTTGGGTGATTTCTCGAGGGGAGTGCACAGTGCCCGAGCTGCGTCAGGTCAGCGCTGACTCTGGGACACGTGAGCGAGGAGAGGGCACTCTGCTGAGGGGAAATCAAGCCTTGGCGGCACTTCCCTGCGGTGCAGTGCAGGAGCCCTCCCCGGGCCGTAGTGTTGCGTAAAACTGAATGAAACTCTAGCTTCCCCCCGCCCCACTCCCAATCGGGGTCTGGGGTCCCATCCCCCAAGAGTTCTGATCCTTGGGGGATCTCTTAAGGGGTGTGGACCCAGCACAAACTGCGGCTGCTCAGTGCTGACTCTGGGGCGCGGGACAGAGGAGAAAAGGGTCGCCTGAGTGCCCACACCAGAGCAGCAGTTCCCTGGAGGTAGATCAACAGCCGTTTTTTCTTTAACGGCAGAACGCTCACTTCTGGATATTCTGAGGCCACACCCCCTGTCTCCCTGGGCAACCAGACAAGGCCACCGGTGAGTGGGGGGGGGGCGGGGGGGATTTCCTGACACGGCTCAAACCCGGGAAACTTCCAGGGCGGGGCCGACCCAGAGAGGTGTTCAGACGCAATTCTCCAGCAGCAAAGACGTTTGAACTCAAAACAGCCCGTCTTCTGTAGGTGACGACAGGAACAGAGACAGAACCTCGCAAAGTTGTCTGTTCTGTTCTGTTCTGTTAGCAGCATCCATCAGGGATGGGGCTAAGCCTGAATGAACACCTCCTTCCCATCACCTGCATCAAACACTCAAAGATGTCAGGCCCCATCTCCTCCGGCTAGATAGCGGCAGTCTGCGGGGGCCTGGCAGACTTCCTTGCGATTCAGGCAGGTGCAAACTCCTGGAGTGTCTGTTCACTGCAGGCAACTGGGTTAGCCATCTGCAGAGATACCAGTGACTGGGTCCGACGGAGGGGCAAAGTGGGGAAGGAGATGTTAACCTTCCTAGACTGCTCTGTTTGCTGGGTGGCTCCTCCTGACTCCACGCTGCACTGGGGTGAGCTGTGCCAGAGGAGTCACCAGGCCCCTGTGATCCAGTTCCCAGAGAGCTCTTGAACTCTTCCACCCGAGACAAGAGCCGATTGAGACAGTTGATTCGGACCTTTTGAACTGGGCTAACAGACTGAGGACTTTTCAGGCGGTGCCCTGGGTGTGCGATTGTAGGAAGGTTTGATTCTCCTTTTCCAACTGGGGCCAGAGGTGTGCAGGCGGGGTGACTTAATTGCTGATTTTTCCACACAGCTGAGACTTCAAACCAGAGTAGAAGTTGCAATAGGATCGAACAGAAACCAGCTGAAAACAAGACAGAACCACTTTGCTCCACCACACCAGACAGGGCCCCAGTTTCTCAGGCCACAACACCGTACGGGCCCTCGATAAAACCCCAGGGGAAAAACCAAAGGGAGTAAAATAACCATGGGGCGGAATCAGCGGAAAAACTCTGGTAACATGAATAACCAGAATAGATCAACCCCCACAAGAAAAGACACGGCAGATGTGATTGAAGATCCCATTCATAAACAACTGGCTGAGATGTCAGAAATCGAATTCAGAATTTGGTTTGGAGACAAGATTAATAAAATGGAATTAGGAATTCGAGGAGAAATTCAAAAATTGTCTCAAGAATTTAACGAATTTAAAGACAAAACCACCAAAGACTTAGACACACTGAAACAAGAACTTACAGCCCTCAAAGATATGAAAAATACAGTAGAATCCCTCAGTAACAGAATGGAGCAAGCAGAAGAAAGGATTTCTGACATTGAAGATAAAGTCTTCGAACGCTCCCAATCTCTCAAAGAGGAAGAGAAATGGAGAGCAAAAACGGATCACTCACTCAGAAATCTCAGATAATTCGAAAAAAAGCAACATAAGGGTTATAGGAATTTCGGAGAACGATGAAGTGGCTGCCAAGGGCACAGAGGCCCTTCTACATGAAATTATGAAAGAAAATTTTCCAGACATGCCTAGAGAATCTGAAATTCAGATAGCAGACAGCTTCAGAACCCCAGCACGATTCAACCCCAATAAGTCATCCCCCAGACATATCATAATTAGCTTCACTAAAGTTAACATGAAAGAGAAGATTCTCAAAGCAGCCCGGCGAAAGAAAACTATAACGTACAAAGGTAAAAATATTAGAATAACTGCAGATCTCTCTGCTGAAACTTTTCAAGCCAGAAGAGGCTGGTCATCAACTTTTAATCTCCTAAAGCAAAAAAACTTTCAACCCAGGATCTTGTATCCAGCTAAACTGAGTTTCATCTATGATGGAGAAATTAAATACTTCAATGACATTCATATGTTGAAAAAATTTGCCTTAAGTAAACCAGCTCTTCAGGATGTTCTCAGACCTATCCTCCACAATGACCAACCCAATCCTATACCACAAAAGTAAACTCACTCAGAAACTTTGGATCAAACTCCAACTTCCACACTGGCGAAAGGATTAAAAATGTCCACTGGACCTTTGAAAAACTCGATACCCAAAATTCCACCAGACTTATCAATACTCTCCATCAATGTGAATGGTTTAAACTGTCCTCTAAAGAGGCATAGGTTAGCTGACTGGATACAAAAACTCAAGCCAGATATTTGTTGCATACAAGAGTCACATCTCAACTTAAAAGACAAATACAGACTCAGGGTGAAAGGATGGTCATCCATATTTCAGGCAAATGGTAATCAGAAAAAAGCAGGTGTTGCAATTTTATTTGCAGATACAGTAGGCTTTAAACCATCAAAAGTAAGGAAGGACAAGAATGGTCACTTCATATTTGTTAAGGGTAATACTCAATATGACGAGATCTCAATTATTAATATCTATGCACCCAACCAGAATGCACCTCAATTTATAAGAGAAACTCTAACAGACATGAGTAACTTGATTTCCTCCAGCTCCATAATCGTCGGAGATTTCAACACTCCCTTGGCAGTGTTGGATTGATCTTCCAGAAAGAAGCTGAGCAAAGAAATCTTAGATTTAAACCTAACCATCCAATATTTAGATTTAGCAGACATCTACAGAACATTTCATCCCAACAAAACTGAATACACATACTTCTCATCAGCCCACGGAACTTACTCCAAAATTGACCACATTTTAGGTCACAAGTCTAACCTCAGTAAATTTAAAGGAATAGAAATTATTCCATGCATCTTCTCGGACCATCATGGAATAAAACTTGAATTGAGCAACAACAGGAATCTGCATACCCATACAAAAACATGGAAGTTAAATAACCTTATGCTGAATGATAGCTGGGTCAGAGATGAGATTAAGAAAGAAATTGCCAATTTTTTGGAACAAAACGACAATGAAGACACAAACTATCAGAACCTCTGGGACACTGCAAAGGCAGTTCTAAGAGGGAAATTTATAGCACTGCAAGCCTTCCTCAAGAGAACGGAAAGAGAGGAAGTTAACAACTTAATGGGACATCTCACGCAACTGGAAAAGGAAGAACATTCCAACCCCAAACCCAGTAGAAGAAAAGAAATAACTAAAATTAGAGCAGAATTAAATGAAATTGAAAACAAAAGAATAATACAACAGATCAATAAATCAAAAAGCTGGTTTTTTGAAAAGGTCAATAAAATAGATAAACCTCTGGCCAACCTAATCAGGAAAAAAAGAGTAAAATCTCTAATATCATCGATCAGAAACAACAAAGACGAAATAACCACAGACTCATCAGAAATCCAAAAAATCCTTAATGAATATTACAAGAAACTTTATTCTCAGAAATATGAAAATCTGAAGGAAATAGACCGATATTTGGAAGCACGCCACCTTCCAAGACTTAACCAGAATCAAGTGGAAATGTTGAACAGACCCATATCAAGTTCAGAAATAGCATCAACTATACAAAACCTCCCTAAAAAGAGAAGCCTGGGACCAGATGGTTTCATGTCAGAATTCTACCAAACCTTTAAAGAGGAATTAGTACCTATATTACTCAACCTGTTCCAAAATGTAGAAAAAGAAGGAAGACTACCCAACACGTTCTATGAAGCAAACATCACCCTGATCCCCAAACCAGGAAAAGACCCAACAAGAAAAGAAAATTATAGACCAATATCACTAATGAATATAGATGCAAAAATATTCAACAAGATCCTAACAAACAGAATCCAGCAACACATCAAACAAATTATACATCATGACCAAGTTGGTTTTATCCCAGGGTCTCAAGGCTGGTTCAATATACGTAAATCTATAAATGTAATTCAGCACATAAACAAATTAAAAAACAAAGACCATATGATTCTCCCAATTGATGCAGAAAAAGCTTTTGATAATATCCAGCATCCCTTCATGATCAGAACACTCAAGAAAATTGGTCTAGAAGGGACTTTTCTTAAACTGATAGAGGCTATCTACGGCAAACCCACAGCCAATATCATATTGAATGGAGTTAAATTGGAATCATTTCCACTCAGATCAGGAACCAGACAAGGCTGCCCATTGTCTCCACTGCTTTTCAACATTGTAATGGAAGTTTTAGCCACCGCAATTAGGGAAGAAAAGGCGATCAAGGGTATCCATATAGGGTCAGAAGAGATCAAACTCTCGCTCTTCGCAGATGATATGATTGTGTATCTGGAAAATACTAGGGACTCTACTACAAAACTCCTAGAAGTGATCAAGGAATACAGCAGCATCTCAGGTTACAAAATCAACATTCATAAATCGGTAGCCTTTATATACACCAACAACAGTCAAGTTGAAAAAGCAGTTAAGGACTCTATCCCATTCACAGTAGTGCCAAAGAAGATGAAATATTTGGGAATTTACCTAACAAAAGATGTGAAAGATCTCTATAAAGAGAACTATGAAACTCTAAGAAAAGAAATAGCTGAAAATGTTAACAAATGGAAAAACATACCATGCTCATGGCTAGGAAGAATCAACATTATCAAAATGTCCATACTACCCAAAGCAATATATAATTTCAACGCACTCCCTATTAAAGCTCCACTGTCATATTTTAAAGATCTTGAAAAAACATTACTTCGTTTTATATGGAATCAGAAAAAACCTCGAATAGCCAAGACATTACTCAGAAATAAAAACAAAACAGGAGGAATCACACTACCAGACCTCAGACTTTACTACAAATCGATAGTGATCAAAACAGCATGGTATTGGCACAAAAACAGAGAAGTAGATGTCTGGAACAGAATAGAGAACCAAGAGATGAATCCAGCTACTTACCGCTATTTGATTTTTGACAAGCCAATTAAAAACATTCAGTGGGGAAAAGATTCCCTATTTAACAAATGGTGCTGGGTGAACTGGCTGGCAACCTGCAGAAGACTGAAATTGGACCCACACCTTTCACCATTAACTAAGATAGACTCTCATTGGATTAAAGATTTAAACTTAAGACATAAAACTATAAAAATACTAGAGGAGAATGCAGGGAAAACCCTTGAAGAAATTGGTCTGGGTGAGTATTTCATGAGGAGAACCCCCCGGGCAATTGAAGCAGCTTCAAAAATACACTACTGGGACTTGATCAAAATAAAAAGCTTCTGCACAGCTAAGAACACAATAAGCAGAGCAAGCAGACAGCCCTCAGAATGGGAGAAGATATTTGCAGGGTATATCTCTGACAAAGGTTTAATAACCAGAATCCACAGAGAACTCAAACGCATCAGCAAGAAAAAAACAAGGGATCCCATCGCAGGCTGGGCAAGGGATTTGAAGAGAAACTTCTCTGAAGAAGACAGGCACGAGGCCTTCAGACATATGAAAAAATGCTCATCATCTTTAATCATCAGAGAAATGCAAATCAAAACTACTTTGAGATATCATCTAACTCCAATGAGACTAGCCTATATCACAAAATCTCAAGACCAGAGATGTTGGCGTGGATGTGGAGAAAAGGGAACACTTCTGCACTGCTTGTGGGAATGCAAATTAATACATTCCTTTTGGAAAGATATATGGAGAACACTCAGAGATCTAAAAATAGATCTGCCATTCAATCCTGTAATTCCTCTGCTGGGCATATACCCAAAAGACCAAAAATCACAACATAACAAAGATATTTGTACCAGAATGTTTATTGCAGCCCAATTCATAATAGCTAAGTCATGGAAAAAGCCCAAGTGCCCATCGATCCACGAATGGATTAATAAATTGTGGTATATGTATACCATGGAATACTATGCAGCCTTAAAGAAAGATGGAGACTTTACCTCTTTCATGTTTACATGGATGGAGCTGGAACATATTCTTCTTAGTAAAGTATCCCAAGAATGGAAGAAAAAGTACCCAATGTACACAGCCCTACTATGAAACTAATTTGGGACTCTCACATGAAAGCTATAACCCAGCTACAACTTAACAATAGGGGGAAGTGGGAAAGGGGGGGGGATAAAGGGAGGCGGATCGGTGAGATCACACCTGTGGTGCATATTACAGGGGTATTTGCGAAACTTGGTAAATGTAGAATGTAAATGTTTTGGCACAGTAACTGAGATAACGCCGGAAAGGCTATGTTAACCACTGTGATAAAAATGTGTCAAATGGTTTATGAAGCGAGTGTATGATGCCCCATAATCATATCAATGTATACAGTTATGATTTAATAATAAAAAAAAAATCCAAAGACAAATGCTTTTTTACATATTCATTATCGGGGATTAGGCATGTGAGTTCAGATAATCTAAACCTGACTCTAATACCTAAGTGGCCTAAAGAATTAATGACTTCCAAAATTAAGTCCGAGCAGTGGGAGATGCATTAGAACAGTAGTTCTGATATTTGGCTACGTGTCAGAAATTCATTGGCAGCTCTTAGAAATATAATGCCGATCTATATAACATACTAATTAAGACATAATTTTTGGGGAAGAGTATTTTCTAAAATGCTTCCTTAGGTGATTAAAAATTTTCCCAAACAGTACTAAATTCTATGAGAAATAGAGTATCTTCCTATAAACTACTGCATTAATGTCAGGAAGAATTTAGCTTAATAAAGATTACTTTTCCTTCATTTATGTTAGCATGCTTTGGAAATATTTCTGTTTGATATTATTTGAATATTTAAGTACAGTGCAGAGGAGAGAGGGTTTAGATTTTTCCCCTTTTTAGTTCACTAATGAATCTAAGCACAAATGCTGAGTCAAACCTCTGCTATTTTTTTTTTTTTTTTCATTTGCCTCAGCTGAGTAGAGATAAAATGTACTTCAGTTAGGGAAAGAAAAAAAATATACTCAAAATGCTGAACTTGCTTTTGCTATAAGTAGAACCAATTACTTTCCTGGCTATTCTACACACATAAAAGGTATCTGATGCTCAAGCAAGTTTCAAATTACAGGCACGGACTGGTCTTACTTGCAGGTCTTAATCACTCGTGGCAGTGTGATTCCTAGGTCATAAACAGGCTTTGTCAGCTGATATTTGTGAGGTTTTTTGTTGTTGTACAAAGAGCGTGAGTTTTTCATTTACAATATGCCTATATATTTGTTCATCAATCTCATATAGTTTTTATAATAATGCAAAATTAAGTAAATACATGCCTATGTATTCCCAAATGCACCACCTGATTTTTTCTTCCTTAAAGTAACTTACTCCTAAATACCTCCTTACTTCACAGTCAGGTAGAAGCCAATTTTTATTTTCTTAATATATTTTTTCTTAAGATGATTTTGCTTTGTTCCTTGTTTCACACACACGTATATTATAAATGTATATATACAGACACATGAACACACGTGTGTATATTTGCAAATCTATACCTCACACACATAATCTCCTTTATAGAACAGGGATGACAAATACATCACTAGAAATGTCACCTTTAATCATTTCAATGAGTTTATACCCATATTACTGTTTTAAAAAATTAAATAATAGGTATAACCAGAATATATTTTGAGAGCAAGAAAAATAAAGAAAATTCCAGTATTACAGTATAATATGTATGTCTTACTACCATTACTTATTACGTATGTGTATGATGATGTTAACTATGTTGCCCTTTCTTAGTAAATTACTATTTCATAAATGAATGATGAACTAAATCTAAAGATAAATTAATGAGTGAATAAACAACACTTTCTGTAATATCTGTCTGGGGTACCTAGGACTAGGTTTCAGAGAAAGGATGATTCTGTTTATGATTTTCAAGGAAAAATCCGGTGAAAATAAAGGAGTGTTTTTAAGCCAACTATTTATGAATACCCATCTGCCATATAAACATTCAACAATTTCCACAAACTCATAATAACCAATATATAATTAAAATAAAATTATAGCTTCAGAGCTAAATGTTTTCTCATTTTACTTATTAAACAAACTTAAAACAGATTGTGAGACTTCTATAACAAAAAGAATTGAAGCCTTTATAGAAAGATATTATAATAGACATAACTAAAGACAGATGTATACCATACTAGAACAGAAAGCTAGATAATTTGAAGCTAAAAATTGTTCCCATATTTTAATATAGTCAATACAGTATGTATAGGTTCCACAACCAAATAATATGTGGAGCTCATTTTTCAAAGAGGCTTACAGGGGTAACTTCTCATTCATCATGCCAGGACTTTGGACGAAGCGATATTAATGCCGATATTATGTCATTGAGTCAGGATTAATCAGTGTAATAGAATAGAGATTCCATAAACCAGCAATTTTTATTAGATGACAAAGGTTGCTCGTAGGTCAGTAAGGAAAAAATAGAAAGTTGAAAAAAATGAAACTAGAAAAAAGTGACATGAAAAATATGTACTCAGCAATGAACTCTATCTTCAAAGGTCAACATCTTCTGACATGAAATCTTAGATTTAAAAGTTAAACAATGCACAAACCACCTTGAAAACACTGATTAGAAAATGATAACTGAAGTTTTGATACCTGGGAATATCAAAAGATTTATTTTCTTTCTTTCTTTTTTGAGATAAAGTCTCACTCAGTTGCTGCAGGTAGAGTGCTATGGTGTCAAAGCTCACAGCAACCTCGAACTCTTGGGCTTGAGTGATTCTCTCGCCTCAGCCTCCCGAGTAGCTGGGACTACAGGCGCCCGCCACAACACTGAGTTTGTGACAGATTTCCTAAAGAAGACCCAAAGTTGGTTTGAAGCAAATGTTGACACAACACATGACACTATACTTACTGGAAAAGAACCCAGAAAAGAAAATCTTGAAATTAATTATTGGATTGTAAATCTCAGCATTTTAAAAGTGCTAATTTCCCATATGTTGTGATAAAAGCATTCATTGCTTTCTCAAATTATTCCTTACAAGTGCAAACTCCCTGGGAAGACCCTCAACTCCCGCTCACTTCTGCGTCCTCAGTGGTCAGACCTGTATCTTATGTAGATGTGGTGCTTAATATTTATCACTGAAGAGCACTTTCAGATCATGTGATTTTATTTCTGAAAATCTATGATTGACCTAGGAACTAATAGCAGCAATAAGGTAATTCAGGAAGGTTATTTTTATGAGAATAATTCACACTCAAATTTACCACAAATATTCTATAAAAATTAGTAAGTAATGGAAGAAAAAACACATTTGCAGGACATAAAGAAAAGTTACAAATGCTGAGGATATGAGACACCTAAAGAAAATTATATTATTTAAATTAAAAATTTATTGAGATATAAGAATAGAGATGTACAATGGAAGACTGTACATTACTTTTGATTAGGAAATCTTAAAGATGTTTCAACATAACAATAATTTCAAGTTTGTCCACTGAAAATACCAGTCTCTCTATGGACAGCGCCTGTGGCTCAGTGAGTAGGGTGCCAGCCCCATATACTGAGGGTGGCGGGTTCAAACCCAGCTCCAGGCAAAGAGCAACCAAAAAATAGCCGGGCGTTGTGGCGGGCGCCTGTAGTCCCAGCTGCTTGGGAGGCTGAGGCAGGAGAATCGCAGAAGCCAAGAGCTGGAGGTTGCTCTGAGTTCTGTGACGTCATGGGACTCTACCTAGGGCTGTAAAGTGAGACTCTCTCTACAAAAAAAAAAGACAAAGAAAGAAAATAACAGTCTCTCACTCTCTCACACACACACATGTATATTCATATTGTACTTAGGAGGTTATATATTTATTTTATCTGAAATATTGTACTGCAGAGAAAATGAATAGGATATTTACATTTTATTCTCTTGTTGGTCTAACTCAGTTTTACTTATGTATGCATTTAAAAATATTTTATACCAACATATGTTTTAAATATACATTAAAAGATAGAACTACACAAAAGTGACATGTATACTTCCATAAATGTGCAGCTTTAACAAAAATATCAAACAGAATATTGTTTTTAATCATAACGAATGTACATATTAATATTAGTTTTTTTCAAAATTATGATGCGTCTTCATAGTAATTTAATCATGAAGAACTGGACATCACCTATAATTAATAAGGCAAATCTAAATTGCTCTAAAAAATGAAAACGCATGATATTAACGCTCATACAGTCTGTGCCTTATATCTTGAGTTCAGATACAGAATTATATATAAGACATATTTCTGGGTGACAGTTAGGGCCCTCTGAGTTTTCAACTGGCCTTGAATTATCTTTCACAGATGGCCAGGTTGTTAAGCAGATGGCTGCTTCCTTGACCTTTAAAATGTTTGTTTTTCTTTTTATAATTACCTGTGGCTTAAACTGGACCAATTCTTAATTTTGTATAATTAGGACTTATCATGTGTATATGGAAAACTATTACTTAAACAATTAAAAAGAATAAACATATTTACAAATAAAAGATTTCAATAAAATGCATTATCTATTGTGTGAGGAATTTTAGACTGGATTAATGTTTCTGAATTAAAAGACATTCATTTTCTAGTACAGTGTGTAGACATCTTTGCCTTTCCCATTTCCTGAATTTTATATTTCATGGAGATGTAGTTTAAGGTAGGAGTTTAAGAGAGGCTTTAGTAGAAATAAACACCCCATTTGCCTTTTTTTTTTTTTTTTTTATGCAGTTTTTGGCCGGAGCTGGGTTTGAACCCACCACCTCTGGTATGTGGGGCCGGCACCCTACTCCTTTGAGCCACAGGTGCCGCCCATACCCATTTGCCATAACTGTGAGAAAGAGAGTTTTTAATAAAGGGCGTATACTTTGATCTTGCTGTAGAGGATTGTTCCAGATGTGATCTAGCCAATGTGTTCCACAGAGGTGATACTCCATGAAATACATCGTTACTAGAGGACATTGTGCTTGTTTAGAGACTTGGGCTTTGTGCAATGTTCATTGAATATATCAATTGAAATCCAACAAATATATGTTGATATATCATGTTAATTCTGTATTCTGTCAACATGCTGATGAAAATGTTTGAAATTTGTAATTTCTCGCTAAGAAAAATACAACTGCACCATAGACTGTTGGGCTGTTATAACAAAATGCCATAAAATGCACAGTTTACAAACTACCAACATTTACTTTTCACAGTTGTAGAGGCGGGAAAGTCCAAAATCTAGTACAGGCAGGTTCAATACCTGGTGTGGGCCCACTTACTGGTTCACAGACAGCCCTGTCCCTATGCCCTCACATGGTGGAAAAGGAGAACTCTGATCTCTTCTTTCTTTTATATAGATGCTAATCCCATTCATGAGCACTCCATCCTCATGACATAATCACGCACCAACCCCCTACCTCCTAATACCATCACTAGATTTCAACATACGAATTTTAGAGGTATGCAAACATCAAGTCCATAGCAGACAATAACTCTGACAATTAAGGGTATGGGGAAAATATTTTTATAATTATAAATATACATTAATAAAATTCTTAGTAAAAATTGCAATTCCAGTTTCACCATTACAAATGGACCAACAAAGGTTTACAGAAGTCTATTTCCCTCTCTGAGCTACAAGAACGACACAACCTGCATGAGCAGCCCGGCAGCTTGTGTGTACCTTGGAGACAGGGTCTGCCACCCTGCAGACAGTGCACCATGCCAGGGGAAGTGTGAGGTATGGAACTGTTAGAACATTAAAGATTCACTCAGCAGAGTGCACCCAGGTTAGGATTTTACATCCTTTCACTCTCTCCTGTGCAGTCTCGGCTGGACATATTCTTCACTTATATTGCTGTTCTGTACCTCGCCGCCCCCTCACACTGATGATTCAAATCACCACTACTGGTGTGTGCTACGATGGAGCCTAGTGCCTCTGTTACTTTCCAGATCACAACACTAAGCTCTTCTCCTCTAAATTCTGGCTAATAACCAGACATCCAATTGCTTTCTTTATAAGTAACATCGAAAGCTAACTGCCTATTTCTCAATTAATGTAAAATAATTGTTTTCTTTAAATTTGATAAATTAAAACCAATATTAAGGTTATAGCATTCTCCCATTTTGTATCACTACAAATTGCCTCTTTCACTCTTAATTTGCCTTGTATTTAACAAATTGAATATAAACTCTTATCACTGTTTATTTAACTGGGCATTTTTATATAAGTGTTATTTTTCCAGGCAATGGTATGTGGTAAAGATCACAAGCAATGTTTTACCCTGAATAGTGCTGCCTGGTTGCTTAAACAGACCCATCTAAGTGCACTTGCCTCTTCCAATAAGTACTACAGAGAGATTAGGAGCAGGCCTTGGAGATTTATAGGCCTAGATTGATATACCTGTTCTGTTTCTTAGTAACCTGGTGACTTTGAGTAAGTTATTCTACATTTCTGCCTTCAGTTTCTTCAATTGTAAAATGTGGGAGATAATGATGTTCCTTCAAATGATTCATATGACGGTTAAACAGAAGTACTCCGAAGGAAAACATAGGAAGTATGTGTATTTACTCTAATCATTGTCCTTCGAACAAGTCATTCTTAATATGTGCCTGCTAAATATTGACATTATCTCTTCTGACACCAAAACTGTCATAGGGATTTGGGTGTCCTCTTTACACAAAGGCTCAAGCTCAGAAATACTAAGTTGTACATACACACAACGACACACAAAATTAGTGCCTCGGTCAACATTCAATCCCAGCCTGGCTCCAAAGTTTGCCTCTTTTCTTTATATTTAAAAAATAAATTACTTTGTAAATATTTTTCAAGTCTTTAGCAAATTGTATTTTTGCTTGATTAAATCTGACACTACAAGTTTCCAACTTTTTAAGAGTTAGTATTTAACTTGCCCAAGAGAACAAGATTGTCTTACACACTTCACTAAACTGAAAGCAAGAATGTTCCCTTAGCAGGTTTGTTGTTGTTGGCAATTTAATTATTTTCTGGACTTCAGTTACTACAATTGTGTAATGAAATGCTTTCATTAGACAAACTCTACACCCATTTCTAGTACTACCCAATATGTCAGGGGTCTGCACACATGGTTGGGTTAGGGAGTCCTCAGTTCACTTCGGCACTCAAGGCAGCGAGCATAGCACACCTGCCTGTGATACCTGACAAAACTTTTCCTCTGAACAGGTATAGCAATTATTAGGGTGGGTCTAGATCTAAATGGGCTTTAATCTTTATACACCACACACACACACACACACACACACACACATATATATATAAAGGGTGCCAGCAAAAGTATACAGAGGGTGCCAAAAAATTATTAGACATGTTAAGAATGGAAAAACTAAATGAAAATGTAATAATATATACTGGTACAGTGTGTTATCTCATCTATTGTATCTTGTAGCTCATGTAACTGCAGTAGGCAAATGTGACTCGGGTATTACAATTTTAATATAGGTCTTTTTCTTTTTAAAAATGTGTATACATTTTTTGGAACCTTCTGAGTTTGTATATATATGATATACATGTGTGTGTTAAAGAATTTATATATACAAGGACATACGCTTATAGGGGGACTTTCTAGAACATCCCATTTATATTAAATTAAATAGAAGGAATGCTTGGGATTTGCAGAGAAAAGAGAGAACATTATTGTAATTCTGTCCATTTTCAATACATACTTTTTAACTTATTACACATGTGTTTACTCATCATTGAATTCTAATCACCTTGTACCAAACAGTACACTGTCCTATTTGGGGATATAATATAGACTTTCAACTAATTGCTTCTTATTAATTTGTAATGTCACCTCTAATACACCTGTTTGTATAGCTTTAAAAATGCACATATCATAGTGGCCTTTAAATTGAAATAAAAATATATAATTTATAGATATTCAGAATGTATAGGGTAACACAAATGGTATTTATAGCAAAGACTTCCGAATTTAAAGAAAAAAATATGTTGTATCACATCCTCTTCTCTAGGTTATATGTCCAAATGCCTAATTAATATATCAACTTTGATATCTCAGAGACTTAAAACTTTACAGGCAAAATCTTGATTCTACCCTAAAAACTATTCTCACATATGTTTCATATAAAACGATAGTATCATCTCTTTAGCTGAGCTCAAAATTAAAATCATAGATGCTTCTTTCCTTTTCTCTTCTCATGTAAAAATTACCAGGAATCTCCTTTCTCAAGTCTTACCTCACCTCACTCGCTCTACTGCTTAAGCCACTGTCTGATGCACGAACCAGGGCCGGGATCTTCTACCTGGGCTCCACGCTCTTCCTTTGCCATCTCCAGTACCAAGTTACACAGCCAAAATGACTTACTAAAATTCTGAATTTCCTATACCAAATTCACCAAAAATTCATCTTTGGAATTAGAATGCGTTAAATTGTCTTGCCATAGTCTATACAGGTGCATGGTACTGTTCTCTCTTCAACAAACTTGTCTTTGACTGCTCACTGTTATTCAAGATTTCCATCCACACTGGTCATCTGTCCTTGCTCAATATGACAAGAGAGTTCAAACTTCTAAGCTACTATCATTGCCTTTCCCCTACCATGGAGTGCACTGACTCTCAACTTCCTCGTGACTGGCTATTTCTCATCATTATTCTCTTAATCCATTTTGTTCCTTATACTCAGTTTTATCTACATCCTGGTATTTTTCACACTATGAAATTAACTCATTTATGCCTTTGTTCACTAGGTTGCTTCATTTCTTCTGCATGAATAAGGAAGCTCTCTAAAGTCAAGGACTGTCTCCTCTCAACTTTATCATCTTATCTCCAGCATCTAACTTAGTGCAACATAGAAAATGAGCACTTAAAAAATATTTATTTCAATTAAAAACACAATAACTAGCCATTACTTTCTGTGTATTTATAAGCCATTATGCTTCCTTTTCTAGACGATTGTTTTAACTTGGATATTCTGAGCTGCTGGTTGATTTGGGTCAAATTCTAAACTGTTATGTTTATGTTAAGTGATAATTCTGTTATTCTAATGTCATAGTTGCACTAATATTTTGATATACATATTTGTGAGAAACAAATTTGACTTGCATCTTATCACTCAAACATTTTTTTTTTTTTTTTGTAGAGACAGAGTCTCACTTTATGGCCCTTGGTAGAGTGCCGTGGCAATCACACAGCTCACAGCAACCTCCAACTCCTGGGTTCAGCGATTCTCTTGCCTCAGCCTCCCGAGTAGCTGGGACTACAGGCGCCCACCACAACGCCCAGCTATTTTTTGGTTGCAGTTCAGCCAGGGCCGGGTTTGAACCCGCCACCCTCGGTATATGGGGCTGGCGCCTTACCAACTGAGCCACAGGCGCCACCCCACTCAAAACATTTTTAATGACTCCATTATAAAAAAGTTTAGGCAATATAATTCTCCCCTAATTACTCTCTTTCCAAGTATGGAAATAAAAAAAAAAGAACACTCCAAAACCCTAATTTTCACCCAGTTATTTCATACTGGGCACCATGCACAACTTTATTTCTGTTTCTTTTAGAGAAGTTTATTTTGTAGAACAAAATCAGAGAAAGGTGAAGTTGATAAACTTTTTATTCAATTAGATGTATGCATCTTATTACAACAGTTACAGTATTTAAATTCCTTCTCCGTATACTAAAAATGTTTTAACGTATTTTTTCTGTTCAGATAAAAAAATGATACAAATAAAAAACATTATAATATTCCTTAAAAGTAAAAGTTGTTATTCAATCTATTTAAAGAGAATATTCCCTTTTATTTAGTTTTATTTTCACTTTTATTTGAATCTCCCCAAAATGACCAATACAGTACTAGTAATATCATTCTCGATCCTATGTCTCATGAGACTGTTCACTAACCATGGGGAAATAAATGGTTTAGATAATTCTGCCATCTGTTATACATATACATACATGTAGCAGGGTAAAGCCATAATAGAATTTGAAAGATTAGGATCGGTTCTTCTTTCTACCAGCTTCTAATGGTGTGAGCTTGTGCTAGTTTACATGCATTTTATTGATTAAACTGCAACAGCACACCTTGTAGAGTCCTTGAGAGGATGATAGAAATAACGCATGTGACCTTTGGATTGTGCCAGGCATATAGCAAGGATTCTCTGTGTATTATCAGTCAGACTTACAGGCAGTTCCTGAGCTACAGCTGATATTCGACTTGTACTTATGAATGAAGGCTATTACAGGTAAGGGTAAATATACCTGTTTCAACTTACATACAAACTCAACTTAAGAACAAACCTACAGAAACTATCTCATTAGCCCGGGGACTAATTTTAGTTCAGTTCTACATCATCTTTGGTTATATGTATTCTGTTGGCTGCACAAAGGCCTCATTAGATTGCACAGGCACCGATCCAGGCTTCCTTGCATTTGGTATTGTGAAGGCCATCTAATAAATCTAATACATATTTACCGACTTTCTAGAAAAATGTAAGTTTTGTCTGAATGTTTTCAAATGCATGCACCACATGCCATTAAAAAAGAATAAACTTGAATAACCATCACATCAATAATGATGAAAAGCGAATCATAAAGAGCCCTAAACGATGACTTGCCTCGATATCAATATTTGAGCCATCGCTAATTCTGTTTTTAACTTCTATTTTTTACCCCATGTACTTTTCACATTTTTGTTTATTAAGTTCTCTACATATTTTTTCCCTTTTCTGGCTACACTTTTCATTTGTGGGAAGATTGAAGTTAGGTAGAAGCCAACGGAGCCATCTGCCATGGAAGCTGACAGGGTCTAGATAATCCCTTCCCTTTGGCAGCAGGTTATCTAAGCTCAACTGTCACGCCTCCCCCTCTCACACCACCCAAGACTGAATCATGAGCAAATGAAGCAAAAGCACCATGACATTTAGAGATTTAGAGATTTTTGATATGAGAATCAACAGAGTGGAGCGTCTAATGAGCTAGTTCCAAGTGTCCAAGTGAAATGGAATACACCAGAAGAACGGTGCTGGACCGGACAGACCGGTCACCATGGACCAGGTTGTGAGAGTCTGGTCAAACGGCAGCAATGTTCTGACGTGGCTACTTATGGCAGCTCATGGCTAGTCTTTCTTGGTTTTTATTTAATTTTTACTGAGCTAGATTTATAGCAATGTTTTTCATGTTTAGAGCAATTAATTCTTTGTCAAGAAATTTTGCTTATGATTAAGTTAGCTGAAATAAGCTGTAATTACAAGCAAGCAAGAATTGTAGCCAGTTTAGGGTTGCATGAGGGCAATTGGTACTTCGTACACAAGAAGAGCAATGAAATCTTAAAATTGGAAAGTTGAAATTTAATAAGTTTCTCATTAAATATGTTTAATGGAACCTCTGGCGACCATTTCCAGGTGTCACACAAGGCTCGGGAACATAGAAAACATTATAAAGTGTGAGAGCAATGGACAGCTAAAGGCAAGAAAATTACGATCCTCAGTCTATCAGTTTTCAACTGCAGTCATGGTAGGAAGCTTTATAACACCTGTGCTTGAGCCGATTTCTGCTTATCTCTTAACTGAGGCAAATTAATGCAGTTCCTGGCTCTTGGTATGAATCTTGGTTTGACAGATGGGCTTCCTATATACAAATAAACACAGAAAGCAATTGCTACAATCGCCAGTTTATGTAGGTGTGTATGGATACATGATCACAGGTCACAGGACTCCTCTGTTCCGTGACTTAATTTATACATATTACCATCTTTTCTTTTTTTTTTTTTTTTTTGAGACAGAGTCTCACTATCTCTCCCTAGGTAGAGTGCTGTGGCATCACAGCTCACAGCAACCACAAACTCTTGGGCTTAAGCAATTCTCTTGCCTCGGCCTCCAATGTAGCTGGGGCTACAGTCACCCACCACAATACCTGGCTATTTTGTTGTTGTTGTTGTTTAGCAGGCCTGAGCTGGATTCGAACCCACCAGCCACAGTCTATGTGACTGTCACCCTAACCACTGAGCAACAGGCACCGAGCCTACCGTCTATTTTTTTTAAGTAAGAAGAGATACAGATTGTTTTTCTCAGACATGACAGAATCTACTTTATAAATGATATCTTGCTTGCATGTCCTAATAAACAAAAAGATGAGGTACTCTATTTGTTTGGCACATGCATGACTGATGATGGAGATACACCCTAAGAAGATTAACAGACCCGCTACCAAGTTGAAAACTTTTTGTCAAACAAAGAAAAACCACGCTTCAGCAGCACTTGTGGCTCAAAGGAGTAGGGCACTGGCCCCATATACCGGAGGTGATGGATTCAAACCCAGCCCCAACCAAAAAAAAAAAAACTACAAAAAAGAAAAACCACACTGCTATACTTCTTACTTTGACTCTCTAACCACAAAGAAAAAGGAATAATTACTTGTAGGACTCACTGATTTTGAATGGAGTTTTTACAATATGGTAGTTTTAGACATACCCAAAATGCAGAATTTATGAGATATCCAAGTGTGAAGTTTTGCACCTCTTAAGTAGGAACTCAGTAGGTAACTAACTCTGTACTGAAGACATACATTTCAGAGTCTTGATTTCTAATTCATGGTCCACAACCTGATTTTCACTCAGAAGAAAATAAAAGCAGTTGAAGGACTGAGACTGAGGACTCATTGATAGAGTAAGGAAAAGAATTATAGAAAAGTCAGGATGAAACCATGGCAATCTAACTCATATTTCAAAAGCACATTAGAATTGTAATCTTCTGGAAAGACTGCTTCAACACATGCACATACACACACAAATCTGAATTTTATTAAGCTATTTCAGCACATAAATACCTCTGATGGAGAAAGAGTATTGCGGATTCAAACATTGGTTCTGAAACTAGATTGCTGCATTCACATTCTGTCCTTACCATCAGCTCTGCTACCTTGATCAAGGTACTTTCCTGTCTGCCAGTTTCCTTATCTGGAATGTGGGGATACTAGAATACGTACTCAGTAGATTAACTAGAACAATTTATAATATGCAAAAGTGCTAAAGGTATTTCCTATTCAAAGTAGATTGTTAGCAACTTTTAGTCATAAAATTTGTTGTTTTCCCCACTGACATTGGTTATAAATATTTATGTGCAGGCAAATACATATGTGTAAATATATACATGTGTATATATATATACATTTGTATGTATATATATATTCATATATATACATATATCAAAATATATAAATTTTGTTAAGTGACTGATTTATGGTACTTGTTCACTGGGTCCTTCTGGAATGAGGTGATTTATAACATTAAAGTTTATTTCATTATGTTGTTTAAGACTCATAGAACTAACATTTGGAAGAAGTCATCATGTAACACTACCAATAGCTAAATTGTCTTGACACTGGATGCTCAGTATATCATTATGAACCCAACTAGAGAGAAACACTATATCCTAAGGCATCACTTCTCACTTTAGATTTGATTTCCATATCAAACAGCCACAGCTTCTGTGGATTCCTGAGTTGCTGACTGACCACAGGTGGAATGTCCCAAGAACATTTTACCTTTACTCCTGCTAAGCATCATACTGTGCTTTGAACTAGTAAGTTTTTCAATCTAACCAATAGAAAGTATATGCGTTGCATTTCACCTTGTCTAATTCAGTTTGCTCCTCGTGGTTGGGAAGAACTTGAAGGATCCGGACTCTGTCAGAATATTTTAATATAAAATAATCTGTTATAAAAATTAAGTTTTTAACAGGTTTCTGTTCCTGAAGGACATGCTAAGAAATATTTGTGAAATTATCATTCATTTTCTATTGTTCAAAATACATGATAATACAATAGTCATTGATAGGCGGTCCGAACTTACTTAATCTCTTTCAAAAGAAACCAGTTTGTACCATGAGTTTTCAAAATCAATGTTATGTTAAATAATTTCTATTTACCCAGATCTTCACTCTATCCTTGGCCATTTATATCACTGTCCAAAGCTCTAGTAGATTGAATTCTATTGATGAGTCACCTGGACATCATTGTGCAGGATCTAATAGAATTGAGCCTATGGGAGGCACTGGAGTGAACGGAGGATGAGGAGAGAGTACAGGGTAGTATTTTACCATCTATTAATTCCCTTATCATGCCCCTGCACTTTTAGTAACAGCCTTCCTCCATCTGTAGCCAGACGTCTCAGAACTGCAGCTACTTCCAGATTGTGGTAACCTCTTACATTCATGTTTCTTTATTAATATGAATGAGTATTTCACACCCCTTCTTGGTCCACTTAGTCCTTCCTATACTTCTGTAAGTAGTCCCTTGAAAAAAATGTTTTATATTAGCGTTTTTGTTTTGTTTTGTTTTTTGAAACAGGGTCTCACTTTGTTGCCCCTGGTAGAGTGCTGGTTGCATCATAGCTCACAGCAATCACAGACTCCTGGGCTCAAGCGATCCCCTTGCCTCAGTCTCCTGAGTCTCTGGGACAACAGGCGCCCACCACAGTGCCCGGCTACTTTAAAGATGAAGTCTTGCTGTGGTTCAGGATGGTCTTGAACCTGTGAGGTCAGGCCTGAGCCCTGGCAATCCACCTGCCCCGGCCTCCCAGAGTCCTAGGATTATAGGAGTGAGCTACTACCGCCTGGCTTATATCATCATTTTGGTAGTGCTGCTTTTTCTCTCCCTGGAATCCAGTTGTCACAATCATCAATTTATGTATGTATGTATGTCTATATACATGAAGATATTTTTAATGAGTTTATTTTTCCCTTCTCTTAAGTTTATTTGTCCAGTGAAAATATTTCTCTAGAGCATTGAATTAATGATAAGGAAAAAGTACAATATTGTAGGAATTATACCATCCTATTTAGGCAGTTTCATAGGCATGAGTTTTATTTTAATGTTTAATATGGTGTTTTTATGAATTTTAAGTGTCAGAGTATTTTCCAACTTTTAATTTGTAGGTTTTAGAATGTATGCTAAAATAGTCCGTCTGCAGGCAGTAAGATAGGAAAGAGAATTAACGTTTTTCCAAAATGCAAGGGAAGAGTAGAAATGGATGGAGAAGAAAGAATTAACCTGCACTGAGACAAAAGAGAGTTGAATTTGTTTAGAAACATGTGAAATCAGTTAGCAGTTTCGACGTTAGCAAGGGAGAGTGAGATCTGTCAGTAAAGACTCCTCATTATTCATTCAAATTCATAGGACTCTTAAAACTAGGCTCATGCTTCTAATTGGTATGGGATTACAGAGACTCAAGTTCTCTGTAACAATTACTAATTTATTTTTATACTACTGACATTAACTCTTGGGTTTTTGCACTCTCATAATTTTACTAGAAAGAAGAAAAATGAAATTTATCGAATTTGTTCTTTTAGCCAAACTGTCTCACTACATCTAATAGAAACTGAGATTGTCTTCTTCACAGATGTTTATACAAAACCTTTTCTTTCAATACTGCCATATTTTCCAATAATACAATCAGGTAATAATCAGAAATAACAGGTATAGGAATCAAAATACTCATTTATTAATATTAACATGTTAATCCCACTATTTCAATATAGCAATTTCCTTTATAAAATATAAGGAGAGAGAGGTTGGGGGTGTGAAATTTGTTTTATTGAATCAACTTCAACCTGTAGAATGGACCACTTAGATTGATTTAAATCATAGTTAAAGTCAGTAGTATAACACGGATCCATATAAACTATAATCTCTTCTGGTAACCATGAGCATACTGTTCAAATGGAATTTTCTCAAAAATTTAGAAGAGTGATATATAAATTGCATCTCTGTGTTCTTGAAATTTGGAGCATAAACACATAACTATGCGATTGATCTCGCTTTGAATGGATAGAATGAATGTTGTTAGCAGAACGCAGGATGAGGGAGATAAAAGGAAAAAATTAACACAAAATATCTGAATATGTTTACCTTGTAATTTGACCTTGACATAACCGAATAAAGCAATGATAATGCACAATTGTCCTAGATGAAGAATATATTGATGACTCTAATAAATCATACTACAGATGTTAACTTAATTATATTTAAGACTGAAATGACTACTGTGGAATTGCATATGTAACTTTCCAGAGATATTTGAACTTAAAAACATCTCATCAGTTTATTTACCGTTATATATCAGACAAAAATGGATTTTTAAAGAACTTTTTTATGAAGAGAGTTAAAAGTTTTCTAAATATTATAGAATGGTTAATGTGTAAAAAAAATACAATTTTCTGCCAGATATGCTTAGTGAAACTTTTTTTAATATTTATCAAGTTATTTAATATTATATGATACACTATAACAAAACAAAAATACTGAAGTGAAAATAGATCGAGAATAACTGTCACAAAAAAAAGAATAATGGTCAAAATAAAAATTTTTATTGACATTTTATTTCCATTAGATTCAATTTACTTATTTCATAGTTAAAAATATCATACTAGTAATATAAAAAGAGATCAAGTGGCAGAATGTTTTCACGACTTGTGCACACGGCATGCAGTTACATTCATTTAAGGCATTATTTTTTGCAACTTTCAGGTATTGAAGATTACAGCATGAGAAAGCTCATTTCTAGAAAATTATCTAGTTTTTCTAAAAAAAAAATCTGTCAGTTGCATTCACTTTAAGTTTTCCATAGTTTGAAAATGGGTTGAAGTAGAAACATTCCTACCAATTACCTTTCTTGTACTCCTGAAATAAGCAATCCAGGAGTTGATTTATTTTAAATGGCACGATGGACTTATTCCATGAAAATTACTACTGGTACAAATTGCCATGTATTAATTATTTTAACAGGGAAAGAACTGGCTTTTTAAAATAGCTTAAACCACCCACAAAAGAATAAAAAAGGAGAAATTTCAATTTTGACTATTATAGGCTAACTATTCAAACCATACCCTAGGCCAAGACAAGAAAGATAATGAGGATAAAATATTTTGAAAAATCTGTTTCATGCTTTAGCTATTTAGTGATCATAAAAAATTTTCAACCTAAACTTTCCCCAGAGCTGTTAAGTTTTGAGCCTTTCCAGGGTACTGGAAGGTTGAGCTTTTTTCCGGCATGATCCCTCTCTACACATACTTTACCTTGTGACTGTCCTCATTTTCACTCTTTTATAATCCGTCAGTTGGATAAATATTTGTACTGAGATTTATTTATTTATTTATTTCATTTACTTTTTTTTTTTTTTTTTAGACAGAGTCTCATTATGTTGCTCTTAGTAGACTGTCATGGTGTCACAGCTCACAGCAACCTCAAACTCTTGGGTTTAAGTGATTCTCTTGCCTCAGCCTCCCAAGTAGCTGGAACTACAAGCACTCGCCACAACGCCCGGCTATTTTTTTTTTGTTGTAGTTGTCATTGTTGTTTAGCAGACTCAGGCCAGGTTTGAACCCTTCACCCTCAGCATATGTGGCCAACACCTGAACCACTAAGCTATAGGCTGAGCCTGTATTGATATTTAAATCTTCTTCTGGGCTCTATCTTCTCATTTTACTTTGTCTTTGTAACTACATAATTGTTTTTGTGTGCTGTTATTTTCATTGTTGACCTGGGAGTTAGAGGGAATAAACATATGTGTTAACTTTTAACTATTTTTGACTCCAAGGCAAAAATATATTATAAAAATATGTCAATTAAATTTTAAATAAACCTTAATTAATTCAAAAGGTATATCAGTCATAATTAGCTATTTGCTACTCATCAAGGGTATCAATTTAATTTTCTGCAAGATTTGAACTTGAGTACATGTGTGCTTAGTGAACTGGATAATAACATCTTCTTTACAGTCCTTCCCAATTGCTAAGTCTGGCTTAATCAGTTACAAGGATAATCCGACAAAAAGCAAGAATCTTGGTATTCAGCATTTTTTGTTTTAGTAATGCTAAAATTAAACATCTATCTCTCATGATAGGCATAAATCTAATAAAGGAGATTAGCAATTTAAACTATAACTGCATATACTTTTCACAAAGATTGTTGGAAATACAAAATCCAATGTATCTCTATGATTTTGAACAGGATATTGAAAAGAGAAAACTTAGCTTATCAAATATGTCTTTTCTAGAAATCAATTTTTACTCCTTTTAAATGAAAAAACCATTTCAATGTAATTTTTATATATTAGATATAGCTATTAAACTACAAACACATGTATTTACTATAATCTTGAACTTTGTTAAGCACGGATTACTATGAAATAGAATTATTATTAGATCACATATATATCAAAGTAAATGTGGGGTTAAATCTGTTTATATCCAGTAATTCAGACTGTAACACTTTTTTGTGTTTAAATTATAAACGTAAGTAGAAAGAATCTTCATTAATTTTTACTAAGTAGAGGTAAATTACTTAACATATGAACTTTGAAAATTTTCATTGCCCTGAACATTTTCAAGCTTTCCATGAGACTTTTGACCCAAATAGCTCAAGCTGGTTCTCTTTCTCTGTTCCTTCAAATCAAACCATTTTATTATAAAATTCAAATGTGCTTTTCTGTTCCTTATTATCAGCCCTAATAGCATTGCTCAGTTTTGTTTTCATGATAAGTATATGCCACTACTTTGATAAGAATAAGAATTTGCTAATAAAATTTTTTTTCTTGCTAATAAAATTTCTAAATATCTAAGATTTTAATCTCCAAAACAGCATGGATAACTTTGCATTATTATATTAGTAAACTTGTATGTTATACCAGTCAATCAATAATGAATTGATTAGTTGGTTAATTAGTGATTAAACAGCTTACTTGAATATTCACATTCACATATGGAAATATTCACATATGGAAAGAACATGTAAATTTTATAATTGCTCTAATCTCCCTTACAGTTCCAGTTATCTGCTAAGAGAACATTGTCTCTCCTCTACACTGAACTCAAACCAGGGGAGCAACAAACTCACGATTGGACATAGGCAATTATGCTGCTATCATTTCATCCAAAGCTGATGGATATCAAATATACATTTTAATGACAAAAATAACTTTCTTATTAAGCTATATGTTAAAGTGCCACAGCCTCATCTCAATGACCCTGTGGGACTACATTTATAAACATAGTACTCTCATTCCCTCCCATTTATATCTGATGGCTCCAAAATGTCTCTGACCTTACCAGCATCTTCCACCAGAATAGAAGCAATGGAAAACTTGGCATCTGACATATTTAATTTTCTTCTTTGTTTTGTGCTTAAAATTTATCAGCACTATAAGCAATATCATTACCCCAACTTTTTCTTCATATCTACTATGCAATCCCTACCCATAACAACTTCATAAACACCAGGTATTGAGGGTTTGTTATTATATTAAGAGGATGTTAAAACTAATAATTAAAAAAAGGGAAGGGAACTATTTTATATTTTTCCTAAGTTAGATATTATAACTGTAGAGGACAAGAATATGAGCATCCTTTTGGACAATAAAGAGAAAAGAGAGGGTAGAATAAGAAAACTACAAGAAAACATGATTTTGGGGGGAAATGAAAATGCAAACATTTAAGAATTGAAACTGTATTCTCACCAGTATTTCCTTATAGTTGATACTTTTTTTACTCAGTTATTTTCTACTGTTGTCAAAGAACCCTGCTTGAGTTTGTTAAAGATATAGTATTGAATAAGATGTATTTCACCTTCGTGAGGAACACGTCATTTTAGAATAAAGGCACCATCTAAAAACGCACATGTTTATGTTCACTTGGAAAACTAAATGCAAAATATTTTTATTAAATATGTGTTCTATCATCATACATATTTCTTTTAAAATTCTTGGGATAAAATATCACTTCTATAACTGCCCATTGATGAAAATAGCAGGTTAATAAAGTTCATTTTCTTCTAAAAAGAAATTTAATTTTAGAGTAGTTAATAAAAACAGAAATTTGTTATATATGAATATACAAAAATATATTATAGAATAGTGATGCACTACGTGTGTGTGTGTGTGTGTGCATGTATGTATGTCTCTCATCCTGACTCTTTTTTGAATACAACCTGTAGTGAACTTTAGACCCTCCCTTAGGAGTCAATTAGAACTTAGCAGTATTTATCTACGTACTTTTCTAATGCTGCTTCACTAAGTTTTTCTGAGTTACATTCATATATAGGCCAGTTAAGAGCCCCATGGGCAAAAATTATTTGATGTATTTGAAGAGATGGTTTCTCTTTACACACCACAGAGAAGGCTAGATAAATTAGGGTAGGAAAGGGCAAATGAATTAAACTTGGTTGGAGTCTGTCTGAAAATCATACTACATTTTGTTTTATTCAAATACGTAAAGCAGTAATGTAGTCACTATTTTATTCTAATTTCTAGTATCCTAATTAAAACTAACTAAGTATACTTTATTGAGGTGTATTTAATTGCATTTAAAATATTATGTGGAGTAACTGCTCATTTAGACTACACATTCAGTTAACTATATTCAATATACACTCTGGTCATCTAAGGCAGCTATCTTCCACATTTTATTTTCTTCAAAATTATTAATGTAAAATTATTAATTAAACTATAGTATATATATGCATATATATATGAAAACTAACTACTTTGGTTAAATATATACTTAGAAATAAATCTGGAATAAACTGTCAAATAGTATATGATAGTATGAATATTAATTCAAATATTAGCAAATTTAAAAAAAAAAACCCTGTGACTATTGTGACAACAAATAAATAAATGAATACAGCCCATAAATAATAGAATAAAATTATTTTCTGCTTCTTAGAACATTTTAAAGGTTAAATAGCTTTGGAATTGAAATGCAAAATTAATCATTAGAGATAATATTATTTCCATTTTTAAAAAAACTCTAAATTTTATATTGGCATTGAATTTAAAATTAATCTATATTTTTCATTGGTACCAAATGATTATAGTATACAAATAAATTGTGTATGTTTTGAGATATTCTTTTTTTTAATTTTATTTAATAAGTTCCTTTTACTTATGAGAACAGTGTTAACTTTTCCATGAATTCTGTTTACACATAACATTACTGCACAGCAACTGTCTTTCACTAATTGATCTTCTTAAGTGTTAACATTTTTCTAGACTCTGTTGTCCTTCAGCTTTTTCTTATTTCTGTTGCTTTATACAAATATATTCTTTAAGAACAAGTAATAACATTTAGAATCTAATACTGCTAAGAGAATGGAATTTGTTAAACTTAATCAACTATTACAATATGCATCCTGAAGTTTCTCTAAGGTTAATTTTCAGCTGAATATCTTGAACATGAAATGTAGGTTTGCTTTAAGCATGAGAGGAGATATTTAAATTAAGATCCTTGGCACCTTTTCTTATTATATGTGCGAATACTTTTTCTACCTCTTTCTCGCCTTTGGAGGAGAGTTATCTATTTCAAACTGCAGATGGAAATGGCAACCCCTTGAAGAGGGGTAACTGTATGTATGTTGTTTACAGAAGTCAGCGTTCTTACTACCCAACTGCATGGGTTGCAGATCAAGGCAGGGGGCTGTTGGAATCAAAAGTAGAAAGTGGCAACAGGAAAATCCTTCCAAGTAAATCTAAATACAGGTCTTCTGATATTATGATCGCTTAATTTCTGTTTGGAAAACTATTATTTATCTGTACCAATTATGGTAAATGGTAGGAAGAGACAACATGTAGCCCAGAAAGGTGGTAATAACAGCTTGCGTTTCTTGTGCTTGCAGTTATCACATACATTCATTAAATACAGATCGAGTCATACATTAATACACATATAAACGAGGGGTGTATAGGTGAAAAGATATTTAAATGAGTTGAATTTGTTAAGGTATGCAAAATAAAAAAGAAATAATTTGTAACAAAATAATCACTGTTTATATCATAATGGACAGACATATGTTATGCCCTAAGAGGGTTGTATGTATGATTGAATTGGCCTGAAACACAATAGTCCCTTTTCTCCCCTAGGATATTATACCCAAGCAACAAAGAAAATTGAATGAAGGGGGCGTGGGGGGAAAAGGAAACACAATTGTGAGAAAATCTAAATTCAAAACACATATTATGACTTCAAAAATGACATTTTTCAAAAACCATACTTTTTATGAAAAATACTCATAATATTACATGTACATTGATATATACAGTTACAAAATATGAGCAGATTCATAAAGGTGCCTGGCATGGGTCTCTAAGCTTTTTATACACTAGCGTATCAATCTTTATATCCTGTCTATGATGTAGGTGGTATCTGTAAGTAAGGGCTCTGATCCATGGAGCTGTTAAGAAATTGTATAAAAATATATAAAGTTAATTCTTGAACAACAGGAGTTCAACTATGCATATACACACATATGTGGATTTTTTTAAATAAATAAATTGAAAATTTTTTTCAGGTTTGATACTTTGAAAACACTGAAAGATGAAACACGTAGACTAGAAATAACAAAACAAAAATTAGTAACAATTTAAGCATACCATGAATGCACAAACTATATTTAGATTCTGGTATATTTTTATTACTTACAAGCATAAAATACCTAAATAGTTCATATTTATCAAAACCCTTGCACACAAACACTTAACAGACCACACATGCCACATTTATAATTGAGAGAAATGTAAGCAGTGACAAAGATTCAGTATTAAGTCTTAACTGCATAAAATTAACATCAAATATAATATATTGTAGTGATTTCATAGCCACTTCCTACTGCTATTGCAATAATCTCACTTGTTTGAAAATGGCATGTGACAATAATCATCTCTGCCTAAGAAGTTCATCTCTCCAGTAAATTGTATATGGTAGCAAAAAGTGATCGCTCACACCTCTTCCATATTTTTCATTATGTTTAGTGCAATACTGTAAACATTGAATAACACCATAGGACCCATAAAAAGTGCCAGTAGTGGTTCTGTAAGTGCTTCCAAGGAGCAGAGCAAAGTGTCGACATTATAAGAAACTGTTGAATTGCCTACAGACTGCAGTGGGTGTACATACACATATTCTGTTACTTAACTGTTTATGTTGTTGGTGAGCCTTCTGGTCAACATTAGGCTGTTAGTAGTTACATAAGGGGGAATCAAAATTTATATGTCGATTTTCCACTAACTGCACAGATAGTTAGTGACCCTGACCTCCATGTTGCTCAAGGTTCATCTGTAATTTAAAGGTGAGTGTACAAATCTGGATTCGAACCATGGTAACTTCCATTCCAGAAAGAAAACATAGATAGCTTTCATTACATTGTCTTTTCTAAGGATGATGTTCAAGGTTATCTATTATGATTTTAGTAGCAAATATGAACAAAAGAATAGATAGTCTTCCCGCAAAGAAAAGCCCAAGTAGATATGATTCACTGGTGAATCATACCACTTGTTTTTAAAGAACTAGCCTTAACTTTTCACAAATGCTTTTAAAAACACAGACACAAGCATAGAGCAGAGAATACTTCTCAACATTTTTTCTATGAATCCAGTAATACGGTAACGCCAGAATGCGAAAGATTCACACAATAATAAAGTTTCAGATCAATATTGTTTAGGAATATAAATATAACATCCCTCACAAGCTATACTTTAAATACACAACGTATCAAAAAGATTGTAGACTATGCCCAAACCAGATTTATTGCTTAGATGCAAAGCTGGTTTAACATTTGAAGATGAATGTAATCTATAACATTGTGATAATAAATTAAGGAAGAAATCTCTTATAAATATGGACACAAATATCCTCAACAAAATAAATCCAGTAAGAAAATTTTATACAATAAAGAAGTGGTATCGATGTCAGGATTACACGATTTGTGCAACATGCGAAAATCAATCGATGAAATATAACATATTAAAGAAAAAAGGGATGGATATGGACAGGGAAAAGAGGACGATGGAAGCTCAGAGAGAGGATTTTATGTCAATAAAAACAGCAAATGTTCTTGACAAAAATACAAATTCATTCTTGATAAAAATCAGACAAAACTAGGAATAAAAGAATTTGCTTTATGAAGAACATGTATTAAAATCCTTAGCTAATATCATATTTAATGTTGAAAGACTGAAAACTTGCTCCAAATATGAGGCTATGAATGTATGCTCTTCCTGCATTTATTCAAGATTGTGCTAGGGTTCTGGACAAAAGAAATTAGGAAATAAAATAAAAAGGCATCTATGTTGAAATGAATTTGGAGACGACGTGATTTTATATATAGTACACCTTAAGAAATAAACACAAAAGAGAATTCCAAACACTCAACCACAAGACTCCTGGGAGTCATCAAAAAATACAGTAATGTCTCAGGATATAAAATCAATGTCCACAAGTCAGTTGCTTTTGTATATACCAATAACAAACATCCAAGATGAGAAGCTAATTAAGGACTCAACTCCCTTCAGTATAGCTTCAAAGAAACTGAAATACCTAGGAATATACCTAACAAAAGAGGTTAAGGACCTCTATAAAGAAAATTATGAAACCCTAAGAAAATAAATAGCAGAGGATATTAACAAATGGAATAACGTTATCATGCTCACGGCTGGGAAGAATCAACATTGTTAAAATGTCTATACTTCCCAGAGCAATCTACTGATTCAAAGCCATCCCTATTAAAATACCAACATCCGATTTTCAAGACTTGGAAAAAATGATTCTGTGTTTTGTATGGAACCAGAAAAAAATCTGTATAACTAAGGCAGTTCTTACCCTGGTTCCCCAAAAATAAGACAGTGTCTTATTTTAAGGTATGCTCCCAAAGATGCGCTAGGTCTTATTTTCAGGGGACGTCTTATCTTTCCTGTAAGTAGGTCTTATTTTCAGAGGATGTCTTATTTTCAGGGAAATGGGGGAGTAATAAAAACAAAGCTGGAAGCATCAGCATACCAGACTTTAGGCTGTACTATAAGGCCATAGTAATCAGAACAGCATGGTACTGGCACAAAAATAGAGACATAGACATTTGGAATCGAATAGAAAACAAGGAAATGAAGCTAACATAGCCACCTAATCTTCCATAAAGGAATGAAGAACATATACTGGGGGAAAGACTCCCTATTCAATAGGTGCTGCTGTGTAACTGGATATCTGCATGTAAAACATTGAAACTGGACCCACACCTTTCTCCACTCACAAAAATTGATTCAAGCTGGATAAAAGACCTAAATTTAAGGCATGAAATTATAAAAATCCTCCAATAAAGCATAGGAAAAACACTTGTAGATATTGGCCTGCAGAAAGACATTATGAAGGAGACTTCTGTGGCAATTGCAACAACAAAAATAGACAAATGGGACTTAATTAAACTTAAAAGCTTCTGTACAGCTAAGGAGAAAACAACCAAAGCAAATAGACAACCTACAAAATGGGAAAGGATATTTGCATATGTTGTCAGACAAAAGCTTGATAACTAGGATCTATAGAGAACTCAAATTAATCCACATGAAAAAAGCCAACAATGCCATATATCAATGGGCCAAGGGGATAAATAGAACTTTTCTAAAGAAGACAGAAAAATGGCTAGCAAATATAAGAAAAAATGCTCATCATCCCTAATTATTGAAGAAATACAAATCAAAACCACTCTGAGGTATCACCTAACCCCAGTGAGAATGGCCCACATCACAAAAATCTCAAAACTGCAGATGCTGGCATGAATGTGGAGAGAAGGAACACTTTTACACTGCTGGTGGGACTGCAAATGAATACAACCTTGTTGGAAGGAAGTATGGAGAACCCTCGAAGAACTCAAGCTAGACTTCCCATGTGTCCTGCAATTCCATTACTGGGCATCTACCCAGAAGAAAAAAAATCCTTTTATCATAAGGACACTTGCACTAGACTGTTTATCTCAGCTCAATTCACAATTGCCAAAATGTGAATTCAGACTAAATGCCCACCAACCCAGGAATGGATCAATAAACTGTGCTATATGTATACCATGAAATACTATTCAGCCATTAAAAAATATGGAGACTTTATATCCTTTTATTAACCTGGATGAAAATGAAACACATTATTCTCAGTAAAGCATCACAAGAATGGAGAAATAAGAATCCCATGTACTCAATTCTGATATGAGGCAATTAATGACCTAGTACATGGTGGGAGGTGGGGGAAGGGGAGAGTGGAGAGAGGGAAGGAGGGAGGGAGGTAGAGGAAAGGAAGAGCAGAGAAAGGGAAGAAGGTAGGGGAGTGGGGGGGTCACAGTGTGTGACACATCTTTTGTGGGGACACAATTATAAGAGGGACTTTACCTAACAAATGCAATCATTGTAACCTGGTTATTTGTACCCTCAATGAATCCCCAACCAAAACAACAACAACAACAACAACAAAAAAACATACATATACACTATCAGAGCTAATAATATAGATTAGTGACGGGTACAAAACATGAAATCTATATGCAAATTGTGGTGTTGTGATACACACACATTTTCATCCACAGGTCTTGGCTCATACACACAACCCATATTCCTTGCTGTAAAGTTTGGGTGCTTCAGGCCCTAGCAGATAGACTATCTCTCTCTGGCCTTCTTCTGTCCTCCTTTCACCTGTCCAAGGCTGGTCTCAAATCTGATTGTGGGTCCAAAGACCCTCATTCCATATCCTGGAGCAAGGAGTGCTACACAGAGAAGGCTGGGAGAATCTGAACAGACAGGCCTGCTGGGTTTAGACCATGTGTTTTCTGTTCAATCACATTCCTACAAGGTTGCAATCATGGCAAGTAATAAAACCTCCATAAAAACCCAAGAGGACTGGGTATGGGGAGCTGCTGAACAGCTGAACATGAACAGGATCCTCAGGGTGGTACACCCAGAGAGGGTATGGAAGCCCCAAACCCCTTCCCTCAGATCTAAGTTTACATATTTCTTTATCTGTTTCCTTTGTAAATAAATCAGTTAACACAAGTTAGTGCTTCCCTAAATTCTGTGAGCTACTCCAGGAAATTAACCAGACCCAAAGATTGAGGGGGTCATGGGAACTCCAATCTGAAGCTGGTCAGTCAGAAGCTCTGGAGACTAGGATTTGTAACTAGTTTGTTTGCGGAGGGGAGTGTCTCGGAATCTGATTCTTCTCACCGTGAGATCTGACACTCTCTCTCTATTCATCTTTAAACTACAGTTGACCCTTGAGCAACATGGAGGTTAAGGACACCAACTCCCTGGGCAACTGAAAATCCACAAAGAAATTTCAACTCCCCCAAAACTTAGCTACCTACAACGTACTGTTGACCAAAAACTTACCACCAACATAAATGGTTTATTAACACATATTTTGCATGTTATGTGTAGGCATATTGAATTCTTATAATAAAGTAAACTAATAAAAAGAGAAAACCATAAATAAGGGGAAACTCCATTGTGTTTATAAATATTATTAATTGCACATCATCTGTCTCTCTGAGCTGGTGGGCAACCATAGCTGCCCACCTCAGTCTGAAAGCAATTCTGTTTTCTTATAATGTCATGACTCTTCTCTGCTTTTTTGGAAACTAAAAAAAAGAGAACCTAGGGTTTCCAAAGGGCTTTTTTGGAAACCCTAGTTACCTCTGATAAGTCCCACTTCTTAATACTGTAACAATGGAGACCAAATTTCAACATGGACTTTGGAAAGGACAAACTTTCAAATCTATGCAAGGAGGATGATTACCAACTGGAAATCCTTATACCTTACTGTGTGGAATAGAAAATGACGCATCCACGTTTGAAAAGACTTTGGCAGTCCCTTGGTATGTGAGACATAGAATTATTACCATATGGCATAGCAGCAACATCCCTGGGTACCCCAAGTGTTGAAATATGTCTATATTATTATTCATAGAAGCATTATGAATAATCGCCAAAGAATAAAAGTAAACCAAATATTCAACAACTGATAAATAGATAAACAAAATGTGGTGTATCTGGACCATGGGATATTTATTTATGTGAAGTAACTATTGATTCCTACTAGCACATGGGTAAAACTTAAAATTGTGCTAAGTGAAAGATGCTAGATATGAAAGTCTACTAATTACATGACTCTAATATTATTATCCAGAAGGTGAAAATTAGTGGAGACAAGGGAGCAAATTAGTATATGCCAGCAACCAAGGAGAGTGAGACATAATGGGTGATCTTGATGCGTACACAGGTTCACCAAGAGTGAAAAGTACTTTGAAAATAGTGGTGATAGTTGCACAACTTTGTACATATCCTAAAATCACTGAATTTTACACTTTAAAAGAGCAAATTTGTGGTATATAAATTCTATGTATTGATTAAAAATACAAAGTCTGTTGGAGGCAGCCATAAGGTGGACAATAAAGAAAAAAAAATCTGAACACTCAAATATAGCTTTTAAATGATATTTTCCAAACAAGGAAAGTGAAGGAAGAAAAGAAATTGGTAAATAATCGAAAATTGACAAATAATGTTTTATTTTTATTAAAAATTAAGAAGGGAGCTATTAATGCATGCTTATAAAAATTTAAATATTTATTGAGCTGCACATAAGAAATAATTAAAAATATATCCACAAAAATTAATAGTTGTTTAAGCAATAACATTACATTGTCTGAATTAATAACTGCTACTTACAAAAAATAGCATAGTCCAAAACTTCACTGGTCATTTCTATCATGCATTTAGAGAAGAATTATAATAATACCAATTCAAAATGGGAACAATTCCCAGCTCATTCTACATGGCCAGCAACAGACATCAAAAGAAATGAAAAGTGGGCGGCGCCTGTGGCTCAGTGAGTAGGGCGCCGGCCCCATATACGGAGGGTGGCGGGTTCAAACCCAGCCCCGGCCAAACTGCAACCAAAAATTAGCCGGGCGTTGTGGCGGGCGCCTGTAGTCCCAGCCGCTCGGGAAGCTGAGGCAAGAGAATCGCGTAAGCCCAAGACTTAGAGGTTGCTGTGAGCCGTGTGACGCCACGGCACTCTACCAAGGGCGGTACAGTGAGACTCTGTCTCTACCAAAAAAAAAAAAATAAATAAATAAAAAAAAAAAATGAAAAGTACAGATTAATATCCTTTATTAACAAGATGTAAAAATCCTCAACAAACTAGTTGACTATTATCCGGCTACCTTTTAAAATATTTATAGACTATGACCAAGTAGATTTTTTTTTATTGTGTGCAAGACAGGCTCAACATTTGAAAATCAATGATACAAAATGAAGGACAATCACATGATCATGTCAAGTGTTTAAAGAAAATCCACCACCTGTTAAGTATAAAAAATTTCAGCAAGTTAGTAGTGGAGAGGAATCACTTTATATTAAGGAGGAGAACAAAAACAAAACAAATAAAAATGGAAGCTAACATCAAAAAATGTTGAGACTGAATATTTTCTTACTAAGACATGCCAAATACATACAGAACTAAATAAAACAGTAATTTGCCTTTTGAAAATTTCCACAAAATGAATCATCAAAATCAATAAAAAAAACATTTGTATAAATTTTGAATTATTTGAATTAGCAGTATTAATGGAGCTACAATTATAGCTTAAAAATGATTATAAGTAAGTACTCTTTTAAATTATATACAAATAAATTTGACCAACTCAACAAATTAGCTAAAATTTGATTTTAAAAAGCCAGTAAATAAATTAATAATAATAGTAAAATCTGTTATCCAAGTGTACTGCACATATATTGGGTAATCCTCTTCTGGGAAAGAATTCTAGCCCAACAGCCTTCCTGTCTACCATGGATTAGGGGGTGTGTTGGGAAGGGGACTTTCCCACACTTTCAAGGGAGGAAAGTTATTTTTGATAATTGCAAAAGATTAGAACATAATTTAGCTTTATCCTGAGATCCAACACGAAATTTTCTTTCTGCCTGAGTGAAATCTGGGACATCTATTAACTGCTCTCCACTCTCCTGATTCTTAGGGCTTAAGATATAACTGAAATACACACCCTCAGCTTTCCAGGTCCCAGGTCTGTGAACTACAATACTGTCTGGGTCTCCAGCATGTCTTACAGAGAGCAGATGGGTGGGACTTCTCAGGCTTTATGAATTGCATAAGCCAATATTTTACAATAAATCTCTAGATAGACAGATGATAGATAGATTGATACCCATAGAGAGGTCAACCCAATTGCTTCTGTTTCTCAGAAAAATACCAATTAATGCAGATGTGGATACCAGCAGTAGTTCTAGAGTAACAGAACTTTAAGAAAGTACTTTCCGAATTGCTTCTAATATTCTATCTTTAATGCCACTAGTGACTTTATTTACAGTGCTATATAGGACTGATACTCCATGGTAAGACCTAGCAACAGAGAAATGCTATATATCTACGCTGGATACTGTTAATGCAGACACTTATAAGAAGCAAGGAGTTGGGGGTATATATAAAATACTTTTGAAAGTTTTTGGAATACTAATGAATATAATAAGGTTGACTGGTTACTCTAATGTCACCAAAGTAATGAAAGAAGAGAATGAGCTCAGAGGTTTAAATTCCCAGTCCAAGCAATGTGTAAATGACCTGAAGGCTTTTATGTGTGCCCTGAAGGACACTCTTATCTCCTGGAGCAGCAGGGCTGAGATTACTGCAAACTGAACATAGAATCTCATCCTGTGACTGGCCGAAATTAAATGCAAATTGTACTTCCAGACTCACCGAGTGTCTACTGTGCAAGTGAGAGCATTGACTGGGACAAAAAAAATGGGAACCTGTAATTTGGGATAATGATGTGAAGGAAGGCCATGATGTCTCTAGGGACAGGGCAACAATAGATTCAGAGGAATCTTTTTGCCAGTGAAGGAGGACTCTGGCCCCAGTGGGAGTAATATCCACACATTTAGCCATACCGTCCTCATCTCCCCCAGTGATGTTGACCTTTCTGCTCCAATCTGAGGAGATTAACCACGATTTATTGGTACATAGTTGCTGGCAGTAGTCCCTAACGATATTTTTTTTTTTTTTTTAATTTTTTTATTAAATCATAAGTGTATACAATGATATGATTATGGGGCATCATACACTCACTTCATAAACCATTTGACACATTTTTATCCCAGTGGTTAACATAGCCTTTCCGGCGTTATCTCAGTTACTGTGCCAAAACATTTATATTCTACATTTACCAAGTTTCGCAAATACCCCTGTAATATGCACCACAGGTGTGATCCCACCGATTCCCCTCCCTCTACCCACCCCCCCCTTTCCCACTTCCCCCTATTGTTAAGTTGTAGCTGGGTTATAGCTTTCATGTGAGAGTCCCAAATTAGTTTCATAGTAGGGCTGTGTACATTGGATATTTTTTCTTCCATTCTTGGGATACTTTACTAAGAAGAATATGTTCCAGCTCCATCCATGTAAACATGAAAGAGGTAAAGTCTCCATCATTCTTTAAGGCTGCATAGTATTCCATGGTATACATATACCACAATTTATTAATCCATTCGTGGATCGATGGGCACTTTGGCTTTTTCCATGACTTAGCAATTATGAATTGGGCTGCAATAAACATTCTGGTACAAATATCTTTGTTATGTTGTGATCCTAACGATATTTTGGATTTCTGCAGTATCAGTTGTAATGTCTACTTTGTCTACTTTTTCATCTCTGAGTTTATTTATTTTGGGCTTCTTTTTATTTCTTAGTTGTTATGCCTAAAGATTTGTTAGTTTTACTTACTTTCCAAAAGTCAACTTTTGTTTCATGGATCTTTTGTATTTTTTTGTTTTAGTTTCATTTGTTTCAGATCTGATCCTTATTATCTCTTGTCTTCTACTAACGCTGAGTTTGGTTTGCTGTTGTTTTTCTAGTTCTTTGATATTCATTATTCCTTGATATGCTGGCATGGAATTGCCAAGGGATGGGGGAGAGGTGCTATAATAAAAGACTATATTTTCCACCCTTTTCAGGGCTTCTTTCCTTGATGTAATATTTAAATCAGGTGCTGTGACTGATCACCTGATTTTGTATTCTGGGGAAGGCACATCCTTAAACAAATAGTTGTTGAACTTGGTGTTCGTTTTGTGGCACAATTACTTGAGGCAGACATTCAAGTTTTTTGTTCCACTTCCTTTATCCACTTCTCTTCTTAATTATTCATTTTTATATATCTATTTCTAAGAATACACATCTTTAAAATTTAATTTATCTTACATCTTTTGAAATTTGTTTTATGGCTCATAGCATGGTTTATGGTTTATTTTGTGTGTATGTATAGCAAGGTGAATATTCTGCTATTTTTAAATAGTATTTAATAAAAATCTACTAGGTAATTATGATTAGCAGTGTTCAACTTTTCTATTTCTTGATTATTTTCTCTCTACTTTTAATATCAATTTCTCAGAATGAGATAGTAAAAAATGTAAGTACAATTGTGCACTTAAGTCTAATTGGGCATTTAAGTTCTATATTTTGCTTCCTATAGTAATCTGTGAAATGCAATTTAGTTAAGGATGTCTAGTCCTACATCTGTAGACAAGTGCACATACAGTTATTGGGTTGTGTTGAAGTGAGATAAACTGAATTTCCACAAATATAGTGTCTTTCTTGTGAACATGCAGTTCTGAAATATAGCAAATATTATGTTTATCCCACTGAAGGTAAGAATGTGGCTACCTCTCTCAAAAAATAAACTTGTTACATAAAGTTGTTATCAAATTTATAAAGTACCGAAATTCTCCAGAATGTAATAATAAAATGCCATGTAATTTATATCAGTAATAATACAATGATATATGTTTTATCGAGTTCAAATGGGTCTGCAAATGAACTGAACGCAGGCATTTCAAAGAGCACCTGGAATCTTCAAATAGCATCTGGGATTAAATGATGAAATTATCATGAACATTGACCTCGTCTATTTCTCCAGAGCACAGTGAGTGTATAGAAGACCGCAGCAGACTGAGTATCAGATTCCTCCTACCCCTTTCTGAGGACAAGAGCAAAGACATATAGGAACAGAGATATTAAATATACTGACTGGAATTAAAACTATTCAGTCCCTAGTTGGAAACTGGTCAATGGGTAGCATGTACCTTTCACATCTTTTATGTCTTGTTTTTTCATAGCTGACACTTATCCAGTTGAGAAAGTAAATAGGTGAATGTCATTATAGTGGAACATAGACTTCTATTACATATTTATCAATTCTCTTAAAAGAAAGTCTTATGTATGTCTAAATCTAAGTATATAATCTTATTAGCAAACATTTCTGGCAATGATAAGATAAAAAGGGCTACACATTCCATCCAACATTAACCAAATAGAAAACACATGTTGCACATACAAACTTCATGTATTTTCAGATTTTACATAACAAACAGCAAAGGATAGTGATTGCTTGAATGAGGGAAACACATAGGATAAACTTTACTCAGGCCCAGTTTACTGTCTGGAGAATTTCCAGGATGCAATCCAGTGAAAGGACCTTAATGAGAACCAAATAGTATTGGTGAATTTCAGAGACAATTGGAGATTAAAGACATCAAATTAGTCAGTATTCAAGGAGCAGATTTCTGGAGAAGAGAAGGTTATGCTGAGAGAGAGGGGGGGAGAGAGAAAAACAGAGATTTGCAGAAATCCTTCTTTCTCTTTGGCAATGGTCTCAGATGCATTGCAATGATTGGAGAAAAGAAAAGGAGCTGATGTGATACCATAGTTTCTTCTTAGTAAAATAAATGTTGAAAGAAAATGAGTCAAGGAGAAGAGGATGAATTATGAAATAGTTATGTTTTCTATTTATGTAAAATCCCATGGATCGTATAGGTGAAAGAGAGTGTAGAGTCTAGGAAAGAGATATGAATTAGAACATGTGATCATGACACTTTGGAAGAGAATAAGAATTCCAGAGACATTAAAAGGAGAGAGGAGGAGGAAGAAAGCCAGGAAGGATGTTTAAATGTCAGTCATTCTGACTACAGAATGAACATTGCTATAAAACAAGGGTGTCCAACCCACACCCTGGGGGCCACACGCATCCCAGAATGGCTATGGATGTAGCCCAACTCAAAACTGTAAACTTACTTAAAACATGAGAATTGGGGGTTCTCAATTATGAACTTTGTGGACAACAATATCATGTTACAATGTCGTATTAAAAAAAAAAATACATGCACTATCACTATTTGTACGCATGTGGTGGCTTCAGTTTTACAAAGGTTGGTGGCTTGCAGTGTCTTATCTTCCAAGCACAGACAGTTGAATTGACACCATCTGATGTTACACATGCTCATGATGACTGGGCAATGCAGTGGTTATCAATAATATTTCAACCTACTAATGTAGCATTTGGTGTTTACTTCTAGATCTCAGAATTCTTATTTGATTATTTAAGGGTATTTTCCACACTCCAGTGGCACTTGACACATCACACCTTGCACTTTACAATCAGCCCTCTACCTCACCCTGAATTGGCAGCTGAGATGTGGAGGGACTCAAACGTTGCTTTCTATTTTCCTGTCAATTAATTTTTATAATTAAAGTAAATATAGTCCCTTATGTATTATTATCTTTTTAATCCTGCAATGGCTCCTACAATGTCTCAAAAGAAAACAAACCCAGAATGTTCAATAAAAAATAGACAGAAGACGACTTTTTTGTCAAGGCAAATATTAATGCACTCTGCTTAAATTGTAGGGAATTGGTACAAGTTTTCAAAGACTATAATCTGAAAAGGCTTTATATGCAGACACATACTGCCAGACTCAATGTGTATGAAGATTTGGATTGTAGGGACACAATAGCAGAACTACAAAAATTCTGCCTTCTCAACAAAAATTATAAAAGTTAGTTATATAGCAGCATATTGTAACAGCAAAAAAAATCAAAATCATTTACTAATGTGAGTTTATTTAGCCATGTATGGAAAGTATGGCCAATAAAATTTTCCCTCTAAAAAAGGGGGTATTTCTAAGATCAATTTGTCTTATCTGACTATAGCAGGTGAAATAAAGTCTATAGCCAGGTGTAAAATCTATCAAAAGAGGTTTGGAGAGTAAGCTGCTACTTTTGAATTTTGCATGTGCTTTGGCTGTAGATGACAATGCTGATCCTACAAACGTGGCTCAACTTGCTATTTGTATTAAAGGTACTGATGACGAATATAATGTCCCTGAGGAGATGGCTTCTTTAGTGCCTTTAAAAGACAGAACTAAATCAAGAGATTTTTGTCAAGCAGTAAAAAATATGTTAAAGAGATCTTCTTGGTCCATTTTCAACATATCTGTTGTAGGTGTTTTTTTTTGTTTTATTTATTTTTATTTTTATTTTTTTGACACAGAGTCTCACTTTTTTTGCCGTTGGTAGAGTGCCATGGCATCATAGCTCACATCAACCTCAAAGACTTGGGCTCAGGTGATCTTCTTGCCTCAGCCTCCCAAGTAGCTGGGACTACAGGCACCCATGACCAGCTATTTTTAGAAACAGGGTCTTGCTCTGGCTCAGACTGATCTTGAACTCATCAGCTCAGGCAATCCACCAGCCTTGGTCTCCGAAGTGCTGGGATTACAGGCATGAGCCACCGTGCCCAGCCTCTGCTGTAGTTATTGCTGGTGCCCAGTGATGGCAGGTAATCAAGAGGGACTTGTAAGATTAATAGAAGTCTATGGAATTCCCACTGAAAATTCACTTTTGATGAAGTATCATTGTATAGTACATTGAGTACAAAATTTAGGTATAAAATCTTTAAAAGTGAATAACATTGTGCAAATTGTCATTAAGAGTGTAAACTTCATAAGGGCCAAAGGATTGGCTCAACCAATTCCAGGTATTTCTTAACACTATTGATGGTGACTATATTACAATACCATTTACTCATTAACTTTTAGGAAGCAAGAGAGCCAAGTCGAGGACAAATGTTGAAAAGATTTACTATTTGAAACATGCTATCAAGTCATTTGTGGTATCAAAACCAAATTTGTGCCAGAACTTAATGATGAAAACTGGCTTATAAACTTAGCATTTTTTTAGTGGATTTAATTGTTCATTAAAATGAGTTAAATGTGTCTTCAAAGTGAAAAGCAGCTTGTCAATACAATGTTTCAAACCATAAGAGCGTTTCAAATGCAACTGAAATTAATGTCAAGCTTAAGTCAAGGCAAACAATTTTATGCATTTCAACACATTGGCTAAACAGTCCCATGAACAGCAAAAAAATATGCAGTCTTGCTTTCAATTTGATGCAAGAATTTGGAAACAGATTCCAAGATTTCTGTTAAATGTTCAATACTTTGGTGCATTTGAGACTCCACTTAAAGTTAGCTGGTATATATATTACCTGACAATCTTCAAATGGAATACACAGAGCTGCAATTTGACATTCAAGTTAAACAGAAATTTGATCATGTCTTTTTATGGGACTTCTACAGGTCCTGGCTTTCCAGAGACAAACATCCGTCCCTTCACAAGCATGCTTTATTCGTCATTGCTTTTTGGTAGCACTTATATTTGCAAGCAACTATTTTCAAGAATGAAGCACATTAAGGGTAAAATTAGAATCCAGATCTCAAATGAGTATCTTGATACTCATTGAGAAGTGCAGCTATTCTCATCAGACCAGATACTGACAGGTCAGTTTCTCAAATACCATGTTAAATATCCCACTAATTCTGTGTTGCCCACTTTTAATTTTACAATAAAAGATATAAAAAGGATGTTTTATTATTTAAATGTGTGCATTTTTTTATATTAGTGATTGCAAACTTGAACCCTATTTAACAATTAAAAAAACTCTTTGAACAGGCTGCTGCATAATTCAGATGAATATATGAGAACTTTTTTTTTTAACTGTAGTGTCAGATATTAAAATTATGCACAGAACCTTCTATTGTTCATCAGCTTTCCTTAGTGTATGTGTATTTAATATGTGGCCTAAGACAACTCTTCCTCCAGAATGGCCCAGAGAGGCCTAAAGTTTGGACACTTCTACAGAACAAATTACCAACGTTGAGGCACACACACACACACACACATACACACACACACACAAAGAGCAATGCTGAAATATTTTAAACAGGCTGGATGGGATTGCTTCTGGATTTTCAGAATGTCTTGTTTTTAAAAAGAGAAAAAGTATAATTTTTCTAAATAGCAAAAAATAGCTTATTTCTTTGAAGCAATATGTGATTCTTCTTAATGAAAGGTATAAAGTTGGCAATATAAACTGTTTAGAACTTTCTCTGAATTCCATTTCATCAGATACTAATATTCTTTAGTAAGTCCCTATTCAATAATATTTTAAAACTAAATGTCACAAAATTATTTTTGTTTGTGCTTGAGAGTTATGGCATTGTGTAGGCTGCTCTCCTCCTATAGACACAGCTAGGGTATAATTATACCAATGACACTTTCATTTTTAACATGTGTCGCACACTGGTGAACAGCAAGCCCAGAGTGAATCAGCAGGGTCCTGATGTTTCTTAATAGATCCTCTTTCAAAAATAGAATAGATAAGACTATTATTCAGGAAGGACAGATAGAATAAGACAAAAAATTATTCCAAGAGTAACTATGGAGAAAGATAAAATCATGAACATGTGATAAAGACATTATTATATAAATGCGTATGCAATTTACGGTGTCCTGGTTATTTACAGAAAGATTATGAGATATATATAATGTTTTGTCTGTATGTGTAAAAATAAATACTGATTATATACAAAAGAAAGAAGAAAAAGAGCTATATTAAGTTTTTCTGTTTCTATTTTTTAAAATATCCTCTTAATATTTAATTATTGTGACGAAAATTCTTAGGTCACTACCCTGACTTAACTCCTTATATTGGCTCTTTTTTTCTTTTCTTTTTAAAATTTTCATGTATGTGTAATAGGTGTACGTATTCACAAGGTACATGTCATGATTTGTTATAAGCATACGATGTGCAATGGTTAAATCTGGGTATTTGGGATGTCAATTGCCTCCACTTTTTTTTTTTTGAGTCACAGTCTCAGTCTGCCATCCCAGGTAGAGCGCTGTGGGGTCATCACAGCTCACAGCAACCTCCAACTCCTGGGCTCAAGCCATCCTCTTGCCTCAGCTTCCTGAGTAGCTGGGACTACTACTATTCTGTTCATTAATCTCTTGTCAGTTTAAGGTTTGAAAGTATGTTCTCCTTTTCATAGGTTGTCTCTTCACTCTGCTGCATGGACTTGGAGCTTGACGTGATCCCATTTGTCCATTTTTGCTCTCATTGTTTGTGCTTTTGAGGTCTTATTCAAGAAAGCACTGCACAGACCAATGTTCTGAAGCATTTCCATGATATTTTAATTTTAAATACTAAAGTATTGTATTCCTCAAAATATTTTTATACACTAAGATTGCTTCAAAATAAGCTTTAACTTATTTGCAGTAAATTATATGGGAGTCTTTAAAACATAAATCATTATTTTAATACAGAGAAGAAATGAATGTGACCTTGAAGGTACACATGTATGATGAATTTGGTGGTTTCAGTGCTTTGTATTTGAGCCATTTTAATAGCTATCTAGCAATATCTCAAAGTTACATTAATGTACAGTTGTTTAAGACATCTGATGGTGAATACCTTTTCATAAACTTACTTGCCATCAGTATATCTTCATTGGGAAGGTGTCTTTTTAGGTCCTTTGTACATTTTTAAACTGGGTTGCTTCTTTTCTTGTTGTAGAGTTTTAAGAATTATTTGTATACTTTGAATAACAGTTTTATCAGTTACATCCTCTGCAGGTATTTTCTCCCAGTTTGTGGCCTGTCTTCTCATTTGCTTGCATTTTCTGGTTTTTTAAGCTGCCAAGTTTGTGATGCTTCCCCCCACCACCACACACACAGGAACCCTAAGAAACCAATGAAATATTGAAAAACAAAATACAAACTATAATTCTCATTTTCTTTTATCTTCTCCTTGATTGAAAATCTACCTCCAATGGTTTGCCTCTATTCACGAAGAACCAGTAAATGGAGAAAAACTAACCTTCAGAGATTGACTTGAAAAGTAGTAATGATTTGTGAGACCAAAATTCCATTAGCAAGAGGAATTCCCGAGAAATTGGCCTGGTAGTTAGCTTATCATGGTCAATCTGTCATTTCAGAAAGAAAGCTGAGAGACTGAGTCATGCCTCAGTCACACCTCTCAAGAGCTTTTGAGGGTGTCACAATTTTTGCCAAGTGGGTCCCTTGTAAACACTACATAGTTTCAGATTGGGACTCTAATTATGTCCTCTAGGATAAAAGAGACTAGAAATAAGAAAGTCTTCACAAGGACTAAAGTCAGCATTCAAAGTATCTCAATTGTTAATTAGATTAAGGTGATCAGGGATTGCTTCACAAATGAAGCAATCACAAATACTCGCTGTAAGACACCATGATCTGGGGCTAATTTTTTCTTTCCTTTTTCAATACAGTATTTAGTAATAATAACAACAACAACAACAACAAAAACTCAGGAATATGAGAATATGAGGTAACAGAACAGGGGAAAGGAAGAGGAAAGCCTAGACTAGAGTTGATCTCAAAATAAATTTGGATAAAATACTTACGAGTTACCATAAATTTAACCAACTCAATGGGCATCATTACCAATACATAAATCAACAAAAAAACCTTTGTATCATATGCTGAACACTGTTCTAAGCATGTATATCTATAAAGTTATTTAATGATGAAGGTGTTATTATAGCGCCGATAAGGACGCCGAAGCATAGAAAGTATGTCCAAGGTCACCCTGCTTGTAAACTGAAGAGCTGAGATTTAACACGTAGCAATCTAGTTCCGAAACCTTGCTCTCATGTACTGTAATGGACCTCCACAGATATCTGCACACTGCTGAGCTGAGTATTACTCTATTATTAACTATTCTTCTTCCTTGTATACTCTTATGTTGCTAAAAGTTAACATTTGCTTCACATTTTTCATTTTCTTAGTTCATGCCTGTTCCTATACTGATTCTCACACTATGCTCCAATAGATTTTTTTTTTCTTGTAAATTCTCCTCTTACAACCCTATGACTTTCTGATTTTATATGAAGACCTTTTTTTTTTCTTTCTTTATAAGAGAAGAGGTCTCACGATATTGTCCAGGCTGGTGGGCAGTGGCAATTCCAGGCCTGATCTCACAACTGATGAGCATGGGCCTTCTGAGCTGCTCTGCTTCCTGCCCGGGGCAGTGCTCCCAGGAAGTCACCATTCCAGAGCCATACTCAGTGCTGTGGACAGCTCATTGCCATAGCACACTACAGCCCAGGACTCCTGAGGTCCAGCCGTCTTCCTTGTCAGCCTCTGTAGTAGCTACGCTTTGGGGAGCATAGGCAGGCACCAGTGTGTCTGTCTATCACAACTTCTGATTCTCAGGATTGAGTAAAAATCTACCATCTTAGTGCTTTCCCTGATGACTCTGGACTTACCTTCTTAATCCTCCTAAAATAGTTCTTCCTCTGCTTTATTCTCATTTTGTGGGAGCACTTCCTCCACACTTCACCTAATTAAAAAAAAGTGCTCTCAATTTGTGAGCTATTGATTTTGTTTATAAGTATAAATTCCTAAAATATATTTCAAAGATCCCTTATATACCTTTTTATACCTGCCAAACCTTTGTTTCCTGGTCAATATTCTAAATTTCTTGTTTTCATTTAAAAAATAATATACCCTGTATATATAAACAGACATACACAGACATACACACACCTATTCTTCCCAAAATAGCTAACAACTAAACAAAATTTACTCAGAACAAGACTGTGGATTTGAAATATCTAGATGTTTTTCTGTTGAAAGATTATAAATTAAGGTATCAGGTAAAAATAGAACATATTTTATTTTTATACGTTAACCGTTTCTTCATTTTTCTTGTGACAAAGGCAACATAAAATCATAGAGAAACGAGAAATTATTTAATGTGCTTCTGGTACTTAGGAAGAGACATTAAACCGACTGAGAAATGGAGCTGCGGGAAGGTCAGAACAAACATCTTTCAATTCAATAATCTATTAATACTTACCGTGCTGAAAGACACCATTCAATAAAGATATAACAGTTTTTGAAAATGCCGTTTGGCTCAGATGAAACTGCGTTGACATGCACTTTCAAATGATACATGAACTCTTCTTCAGGAGGTATTTGTGCATGAGTTGTGAAATGTCATCATTTGCACAAAAAATTTTGTTCAATTTCTTCTTTCAAGTATTCGGTTTCTCCACTAAAATTAATTGGATCATCAAGACTGTTTTCTGGGGTAGTAATGTTCGCTGTGTTGTGGTTTGCTTATTCACTTATTCATTGATAAAAATGATTTACCTGCATATGGAAGCTCTTTGACTTATTTTTATTTTAGTTTTACACTACTAAGCTAGTTTCAGTCTATGGGTAAAGCATTTGAGAAATAGGCCTTTCTTTGTTCTTTGGAAAATGATGTAGGAGTAGCAAAGGCATTAAATTAAAACTATCTTGCAACCAATTGCTTTCTTACAAACACAAAATATGAGATATATTGAATGCCATTAAATCTATTTTAATTAAAAATCCATCTTTCCATAGGTTATAGAAACAATGTTTTCGGGGTCTCCCTTGGCAAAGATATTTATCAATTTTCAATAATTTAATCCTTACAATAATCCTCATAAACGACTATTATCGCCACCTTTTAAAAAAAATAAAAATGAAAGGATGCTGAATTTCTGGCAGGATGAGTAATTTACCAAAGTTCAAACACCTAGTAAGTGGGGAAGGAAGGATTAAAACAGGCTCTGTAAATCCAACCCCTGCTGTGGTTACACTCTGCATGATAATAACAGTATGTGCTCTGCTTGTCTTAAAAGTTTACTTTTCAAATGTTTACCACAACGCTATGACATGGGTATTCATTAACTACACTTTGATTGAATGTCTGTCTTAAAAGCAATCATTAGGAGATCTTAAGTTATGTAGCAATTTTTGGTACTGATAATGAGCTACGTACTGTTGTAATTTAATCCTCTTATTGTATTTAAATCTTACATCAAATGTTAAGTAGGACTCTATTATTTTTTAATGAACATAAAATGAAGCCTAAAAATTTACTCAAGGAACTATTAAAGTTCCTGTCATTGTAATAAGACCCAGAAATACAATATCTGAAATACAAGTACAATATTTGAAAAAATGTTCATGTTTTATGTCCAATTCCTAAAATTGAATTAAAAATACATTCTTTCTAAAATCATATAAATACCTGAAAATAATCAGGCATTGTGGTGGGCCCCTGTAGTCCCAGCTATTTGGGAGGCTGAGGCAAGAGAATTGCTTAAGCCCAAGGGTTTAAGGTCGCTGTGAGCTGTGACAAGGCACTCTATCAAGGTGGCAAAGTGAAAGTCTGTCTTAAAATGAACAAATAAATAAATGAATAATAAAATAAAATCATATAAATAGATTCAAAGTAATAGCTTCTTTAAGTCCTTTGAAGCAAATGCCTATCCTACTCCGAATGTCCGTAATTGGAGGATTTAGCCTACCTTACATATGTCCCCTCTACACCAGTGCCTATGATGGGCTGGTTTGGGACTAGTCCCTGGTCTTCCAATTTCCTTTTCTGGACCCTTACTTTTTTTAGTTCCTCACAAAATATGCAATGTTTAATTCCTATGGTAAATTGTTTATTCTATAAAATAAACAATTAGACCCTGATATATACACACATTTGGTGCCAAAATAATCTCATTGGTTACTTATTAACGTCTAAGGGAAAAATTTACCTTTGTGATAAAGAGATCTGGGAGTTCCTGCTAAAACCAAATGTTTAACATTAGCATAACTGAGAGTAAAACAATCGAACGTTATAATAATAATACTATTATGTTTTTCTGAGTTATTCTTGTGCCTACATAGGGTATTTCTGATCATTGCTACTTAATAAAATACTTCATTAAATTATAAAAGAGAAATATGAACTGTATGTCATATTTGAAATTTCTACTTTATTTGACACAGAGTAATTGCCACATAAATAATCCTAAATTTTCAAAGATAGTTCTACAGTTACTTATCAAAACACTCTATCTAAAGCAGCTGAACATAGAGTTCAGTTCCATTTGAAAATAGCAAGGCTATGGAAGGCTTAAAATTCATTATTGTAAAGACCCGGGCTACCTCGTGAGTCAAAATTGGAAGATTAAATAAGAGAAAATGTGAGGTAAAAGTACACTTTTCTTCTTATCAATCTAATTGGTCAGTAATGAGAACAAAGAAAATGGGAGTAGAAAAGGTAGGCGATGTCCTTTGTAACTATAGTACCCTCCTCTCTTAAGCTGTATTTTTTTTTTTTTTTATTGTTGGGGATTCATTGAGGGTACAATAAGCCAGGTTACACTGATTGCAATTGTTAGGTAAAGTCCCTCTTGCAATCATTTTTAAAAGACTTTAAGCTTCCTACACTACATTGTCTTGTCCTCCATGACAGTATAGGATTATGTTCACTACCTGGAAAAATAAGTAACAGAAAAATAATTGTGAGGAAAGCACAACATGTTATTTTCAATTATATGATAGACATAAGTCAGTAGTTACCAACAACGATTCACTTGCCTCATCTAAAAAGCATATTAATTTTGCATTCTTCAATAAGCACATAGTCTCCTGTGGATGGATTCTTCACACATATAAATGCTATCAGCACATTTCTGCAATGGCTTTGGAATGAAGTTGCTGAGATACTTTCCCAGCTTCCTGCTCTGTGACTATCATTTATTTTGATTAACAACAGTAATCCTACCGCTATTGTTATCGACAATGAATTACTGTAACAAATGTAAATGTTATTTCAAAGGAAACATTATAATTACCATTTGTAGAAAAGCAAAATATAAAAACAGTGCAAATAAAGAAGAAAGGATCTTGCTTCCCATTCAGTCATATTTTCCATGATTCTAATGATTCTCCTCCATTATATTTCTCTTCATCTAAAAACTGCCAAACTTTTACAGAGTTAGGACTGATTGAGAGTACTTGCCTCAAATTAATAAAAGCTATATTTCAAATTTTAATAACCATAATATTAAACTCAGTAACTTACTAAAATATCAGTGCCTTATTTTATTAACACTCTAAGGGGTGGACACAGTAATATGAATGTTTCAACAAGAACTTCAATTGATCATGCTATAAATAATGTTGGAGAAAGAATTATCAGCATAGTTTTAGTGAATATTCTAAAATTATCTCCTAGAATCTCATCTCATGTGGAAGATAATCCTCTCCCTTTGAATACAGGCACAGGATGTGATGATGGTGGGATTATGACTACTGACTAGGTGATGGTTCATAAATGTGATAGAAGGTTATTCCCATGGTTATGTTACATAAGATTATAGGAAGTTGAAATCCAATAGATTGGCCTTGAAGAAGTAAATGAGGAGAGGGCCATGCAGATGTTGAGTGAAGAATATTCTAAGCAAAGGCAGCCTCCACCCTGATGCTGGTGAGCCAGGTAGACACTGGTGGGAGATAAGATCTAAGAGATAATAGAAGCCAGACCCCACAGCCCTTCACAGGACACTGGAAACTCTTAGACCTTTTACAATGTGGAAGGGGAAGTCACTGTTTTCCTGACAGAAATGACTTGATAGGACTAACTTTTTAAAGAAGCGCTGTGCCTGCTCTATGGAGAATAAACTGAAGGGCTTTGGGACCACTTGGAAAGCTGCTGGCTATTGTCACAACCATGTAGGAGAAAAAGGACCAATAGAGAGAGAGGGAGGAGAGAGGGAGAGAGGAAGGGAGAGAGGAAGGGAGGGAGGGAGAGGGAGGGAGGAAGGAAGGGACGGAGGAAGGAATAGAGAGGGAGAGGAAGGAGGAGGAAGGGGAAAATAAAGAAGGAAATGATGGTTTGGAGTGAGATGTTTATAGTGGAAGCTGTTGCATCCTGATTATTTGAAGATAGTCAATGATGTTTTGCCGACAGATTAAATGTAGGTTGAGAGAAACAGAAAGGATTAGAAATGATTCCAGGATATTTGACATGAACTAGTAAGTATCAAATTGCCATATTTTTTCTAACAATAAGAGAGAATCATAGTTTTATAGCTGGGAAGATAAAAATATAAATTTGAAATATAAGATATATATCCTCAGGAGAAAGCTAAGAATGAATCCAGTGTAGGGTTGTCAGATGGAAATACACAAAAAGGACTGTTCAGCCTAGAAAAGGATTTAAAGCCACAAGAATGGATGAAATCAGCAAAAGGAGTAAGCGTTAGAGTGGGCTCTGGGCAGGAGCACACGCTGCGAGTCCATAGTAACAGGAGGAAAGGCATCGTTTATGGACACAGAGGTGGCTCATTGAATGCCTGGGACAATGGGAGATTGGAGAAGTTTGGTTTATGCTGAAATTTATGTAATGAAATAAAAGAAAAAATTAGACCTGAATATGAAGAGAAAATGTTTCAAGGCAAGGTAATGAGCTAATAGTACAACTAAGGGCTCACTTGAGATCAATTATCATTCAGAGACACACGTTACTCCGGTTTTGTTTTTCACCTGTAAGATTCCACTATACTGAAGGAAAATCCTGAGAGATGTATCTAACTAGGATTGAAATTTCACCAGAGAATTATAATGAAAACAGTAAGAAACAAGTGAATTGGAAGCATATGCATTTTTTAAAATATATATAAAAGAAGCTGACATTGAAATTAGGCTGAAAAAAAGATTCTGCAAAATAGATTTTTTTTGTAATTGATACCCAACAGGCAATGCGGGTTCCTGACCAATTCCACTATTGTGCTCAGTATCCACTAAGAAAATGTCTTATTTGAAGAAACTTACAAGTTCAGAGTCAGCAAAAAAGAGATTTGGGTCTTAGACTTTCATAACAAAAAGGCATAAGCTAGGGCCAGAGTACTCCAGTGGAAAAACAGCATGGATTTACCTTCTAGAAAAGGCAACCCAGCCTCCTGTCACTTTTTTTTCTCAGAACTCAAAATAAGAGTTACTCTGTCTGTGTTGATAAATATACTACAGAGGTAACTTAAGCCTTGATTCAGGTGGCAATCCCCTTCTGTGGACCCAGTAGCCTGTGCAGAGTGGGAATTTAGATGTTACACCCTACAATGGGGAGAAGAATCCACCAATCATGGGGTAACTGAGTTTGGAGAGAGTCTTTTTAGCTGAGAGAGCTAAGTGCCAGCTGGCTCATTGCTCAGGCAAGTCAGAACATTATAAATGTTATTTGGGGGCGGCCTGGTTTGTCACATCACACTGAGTAGTGAGACGATGACATATTGGAAAGATGTGAACTCAGAGGTTAGTATAGCCAGTGACAATATATCAAAGATAAAATGCACCATGAACTTTACCCCCTTCAAATGTTCCAAAAGTGATTCAGTACGAAAGAACTAATTATAAGTAAAGTGGTTCTGTAATGACTCCATAGTGAATTAAACAAACACTAAAGATATTCATTATAAATAAACATGAATGAGAGTTTATCAGCATACATTAGAAAAGGGAAAATGAAACATGCTGGCAAAGAAACAAAAATTTATATATACAATTCTACGCAGAGAAAATCTACTGAGAATAAAAATATTAAAATGTGCAGAACAGAAACAGTGGAAAACAGGATTAACAGTATTTAAAAATCAAGGGTAATGAGAGACTGTGCATTAATGGCATCAAATTCTCAAAGGCTACTATAATTTTACAGTAAAATGAAATGATAAACTATAAAGGAAAGGATTTGTAAAAAGAAACCCTTCTCATTGATCTATTCCATTTTCATTTCATAAAGAACCTTTTTGATATTTTTTTCTAGTCTTTGTGAAATATTTAACTGTATCCTGGGATACAAAGCTAACGTTCAAGGGCAGCTAGAATGAAGGGTGCTTCTGATAAAGAAAGATCAAAGCCCCATTGTGTTTGTTCCTTTACTTTTCCCCTTCTTTTCCTTCCTCCTTTCTTCCTTCCAACCTTCCTCTCATCCTCCCAATCCCACCTTTGAAATTAAGAAGACTTGCCATCATTTTCCCAAATAGTAAGATATGGATTGCTTTTCTGCCACTACATTTAGTCAGTGAATTAATGGGATGTGAGTTTTTAATATCCAATACAATTGCAGCAGAAAATCACTTTGGTTATATTTATAGTATCTTTGTTGAAAGACAGTTGGTTTAAGAAAGTTCAGTCATTTGAATTGCAAACAAATGCAAGGAAGGAATGCTTTCAGGAAAAAAATTCATTTTTCATTGATTCTGTACAGATAATAGTGGGAATTGTACCGACTTTCACTTTAGTGTCCTCCATATTGAAACATCGAAGCAAGTCAGCTGGACAGTGGCTTTGTAAAACAGAACATAATGTCATATGCTTAATGGAAAATATTTACCATTTTAGCAAGGGTGGGACCTCATCTTTACTAACAATAGAAAAATTAGCGGGCACTATGGCAGGTGCCTGTAGTCCCAGCTCCTTGGAGGCTGAGGCAGAAGTATTGCTTAAACCCAGGAGTTTAAGTTTGCTCTGAGCTGGGCTCATGCCACAGCATTCTAGGCTGGGGAAGAAAGTGAGACTGTGTCTAAAAAATAATATTAATGAAAAAAAGTACAAAAACAAAATGCTTGCCATTTATTTATTTATTTTGCCCAGCCTGGGGTGCAGTGGTATGATCACAGCTCACTGCAACCTCAAACTCTTGGCTCAAGCATGCCTTCGGCCTCAACCTACAAATGTGCTGAACTCATAGGGATAAACCACCATACTCAGCTGAAAAATGCTTATTTTTAAACTCGCTTTCAGCCTTATAAATATAGCCTGTAAATATGTCTAAATAATCAACTGAGATTTTCTTATGTCTTATGATTAGAAATAAATCCACCATCATTAACGTTACAAAGGTTTAAAATAATCTGTATTGGTATATTTAAACATTTTGCCTATAGGATAGAAATCCACTTGTAGACACACTTCAAGTTAGGATATCCAAATGTTAACTGATTTAACTTGTGTCGTAGAATCTTCTGTATGTTTTTCTTTTTCAGTAAATTAGACTCTTATGTACCATAAAATCAGATATCATTTTATTTTTTTCTATAACACCCCACATCCAATCAAAGATTCTGATGAACTTTTTTCAGTCTGTCCCTACTCAGTTCAATCTGTCAGACTTCATCGACTCTGCCAAATTCCAAGCCATCTACCTAATTCATATGAACATATAAAAATGTCTTGTTGTGAGTGGCACCTGTGGCTCAGTGGGTAGGGTGCCGGCCCCATATACTGAAGGTGGTGGGTTCAAACCCAGCCCTGGACAAACTGCAATGAAAAATAGCCAGGCATTGTGGCAGATGCCTGTAGTCCCAGCTACTCAGGAGGCTGAGACAAGAGAATTGCCTAAGCCCAGGAGTTGGAGGTTGTTTGAGCTGTGATGCTACAGAACTCTACTGAGGGCAATAAAGTGAGAGTCTGTCTCTATAAAAAAGAAAAAAATAAAGGAAAAAAAGAAAAAAAATTATTGTTTTTGGTACATATACAGTTCATTATGTATTTGTTACATGTGAGAACTTTAAAAATTGAGTACCCTATTCAGGACTTATTTTCATTTAATATAGTATAGTTGTTCACACAATATAGCCAAAATCCTTAATGCAATTTAGTGTACCTTACATGGTACAGCCTTGTCTAACCCTTACTTAATTCTCTGGCCTGATCCTTACTCTTTGCACAGTTGCTAATATTTGGGTAAATGTACGTCTTGGGGTACATTTCAGTATATCACAAGAAGAAGAGAGGACTAATCATTGATACAGGTTGTTGACATGAAGTTACCACCAGTGTCACCCTTGAGTGTCCAAATCAGGGTATTCAGTCCTGAAATTTTGCCTTTATTCGGAGCAAATTATTGTCTGATGACGACTCCTTGCCTACTATGTTTAAACAATAATGGGCAAACTGAAAGGAAACAAGAGATCACTTAAACAAGACACATAAGTGATTTTAAATATTGAAAATGTAGATTAATATATGTAAAGGTTTTTAATACAGAAAAAGGTTTTGAAGTCAAAATATTGGCAAATTTTAAAAATTAGTTAAATTGAGGAAGACATTATAGGCAGAATTAGCAGTACTCTTCATTGCTGAGATGTGTATAAGTTGCTCAAAACTTTAAAAAAGCAATTTATTGGTATCATTCAAAACATTAAACATATATACTTAGTATTCAGTAATTCTCTTTAGAAATTTTATTTTACTTAGGATAGAGCACAGGGTATATGTCTAACTATATTTGCATCATATTTTAATAATAGCAAATCTGTGCAAAGCTTGCATGTTATTTGGAAGAGGAATAAATATATAAATTATCTCTTATCTACACAATTAAATGCTAGGTGGTCATTAGTAAAGGTGAGAAAGGATTGTATTTATTAAACTCTAAAGATCTATAATAAATTTTAAGAAAGATAAGGAAAAGTGCACACCACGTGAATAGTGATTGAACTTCAATAAGTTAACTTGTAATGCTTGTTTAGAGATATATAATTTATATTTTCCATGTTTTGAATACCTCTTTCTATACCCCAGTGTGTGACTAGACAGGCAAATAAGCATAGGAATGAATCAAGAAGAGTGGCTATTAAATGGTATATAGCAGCTTACTCTGCAGAGGGTATTAGACAGATGGCTATGTTTTCATTCTTGGAGTATTTCTGGTGAATTTTTTTATGAATAGAGCACATTGAAAAGGTGACTTATTCAGATAACAGTTTACTTAAGTGCTTGACTTTAGTTAAGAAAAATGAGTGTAGCACCTTTTCAAGACTAAATACTCATCCAAACAGCCTGTTTCAAGAGATAGTGGAGGGGAAGAATGGCATTTAAACTGCAATCACTTGAGCTCTGTAATTCATCCTCTTAGTGGTTGCGCTGATCTGAAATGCTGTCTTACCTGACGTCAGGTATGTTGGTAACAAAGTCTATGGGGTAAAGTTCACCTGGGATGTGGACAAAGGCACCTACATGTGGAAATGACAGCACAATATTCCCAGGATACTCCAAAAAAAACTTCGCTAATTCTCCGTAATGACAGATGGAAATTATTTGCATCCCCTTGAGTTTAGGTTGAATTTAGTGACTTGATTGAATATGGCACAAAACTTGAGTCATAAGGAATATTTGTGTATTTATCCATCACTAAGTAGATGGTTGTTACCTGGGGAGTTTTTAGGAATCTTAAAAACTAATCAACTTGAAGTTTATTCTAATTTTTTCCACTTACCATCTTTCCGAGCAATACAAATATGGCTAATAACTAAATATTCCAATCTATCTGTCCCTTAAAAAAATCTCCCATATGAAATCAGTAAATTCAGAATAATTTCCCATCACTCAGACACTGGCAAAATAATAGCACTGATTACCTTGTCTCTTGGTGTAATTTCCCTTCAGATTCTATCATTGATGAACGAATCCTCTATTTTATTCTCCCACTTTCCCAAATCACAGATTGATTTCTACTAAATGAATTAAGTCTTTGTATACTTAGGAGTGCAACACAGTAAAAGAGGTATCACATGTGCTTGAGGGCCAAAAGTTCAGAGTACATTGTTTTCTAAATCCTAATAGTATTTCTCAATTTAATTGATAAAAATGCCATCCTGAAATTATGGAGGGGCACTGGAGGAATATATGGGAAAACATAATATGTAACAAAATTACATATACAAGTCCACTCACTACTTCCCTTATGAAGGTTTGTATGAGATTGTAGTAACAGTGGTGTTAGATTAAGCACAGATGAAATTTACATATCAGTAGTTTGCACAGCAGATCATAGTTCTGAGGATAATTGTGCTAGATAAAACATACTAAGTACAGTGGTGTGATTCTATATCATGTTACTTTTTCTCCTATTTAATATGTCTACCTAACATAAAATCAATCATGAAACATCTCAAGCAAACACACACACACACAGGCACATTAGTTGAATACTGGAAGAAAGCTAGATACTTACGATGTTCTGATTAACTTTAATGTGCTGTGTGCTTATAACATAGTCAATGAGAATTTGTATTATATGTGATTTTTCCTTCATGAGTTGAATTCTGAAATAAAAGCTCACATAAAATGTGATTCCCTTTTTATTGATTATATCATTAACTCATTCTGCCTACATTTAAAGCCCATTCGAATTATAAGTAGAAACTGATATACAGGACACTCTTCTCTTGAAAAGTGAATGCATTACTTGCCCCACAAAGGTATAAGCAATACAGACCTAATCATACTCAAGGCTAATTTTAAGGAAATTATAGTTCATCCCTGGGTCTGATCAGAGGAGCACATCTGGATCAGAAGATGTGAGGCGCAGAGGAGCTTCTGAAAGGCAACTACCAGATGCATTCACACAGGAGATGAACCGTTTTCACTCAGAAGCAATTGGAAGCTTTGAAAGTCTTGTATGATAAGAACCCATACTCAAACCCCAGCCTTCAGAAAGAGATGGCCTCAAAAATAGACATACATCCAACAGGACTGCAGGTTTTGTTCAAGAACCACAGAACAAAACTCAAGAAAGCAAAAAGCAAGGACCTCCAGCAATAACCCCAAGCTCAACAGCAGCAGGTGCCTGAGGGTGGAGTCAAGAACAGTCCCTCCGGAGAAGATAGGGACACACAACCCAGAACTCCCAGTGACAACTGTCCAATAGCCCGTGTTTATGCAGTTTCCCAGGCAGCCTCATACCAACTCAGCCTGTACCCCAGTGTTAAGGTCCTTGCAGATGTCTTCCTTGGCCACAGAATAGTCCACTCTGGCTGCTGTCAACACCCCAGCAATTACTGCTTGTATACCATTGTAGAATCCCAGGTTGGTGTCCCCTTCTTCCCTTCTAATGTGTCTGGCTGTAAACTTCTGCAAAGTAGGGAGAGACCCTAGATGTAAAAGGTCACATGTAATGGTTTCCACCCAAGAATCCTAGCAGTAGACAGAGACCACACAGACAGGTGGAGTTCAGAAACACGTGGTACAAGAGAAAGGCTCATGAGGGTACCTCCTGTGTAATTCCATCTGAGTGAGTTCTGGGAGAAGGCAGGGAAAACTCAGATTAGTGGCTGTTCATGTGGGCAGAATTAAAATGCTTCATGTCTTAATTAGGATGGGAGAAACCTGGACAAATACATTCATTAAAATCCTAAAAACTGTATATCTTAACTGTGCATTTTATTTTTAATAAACTAAAACGCAACAAAAATATATAATAGTATGAAAAAAGAAATTAAAATTACACAAATGGCATTTTTTTCTGTGCAAACCACTATAATATAAAATATTATTGATAATTTAAGAAGAGATAAAACAAATAACTTATAACTCTTTATGTTGCAGGCCATATATAATGTAAGATTACATGTAAGTATTAATACCACTTAAGGAGTAATTTTATATTTCTAATGGCAATTAGTATTCAAAAATTATAACTTGAGTTCTTCTATTAGGGGTTCTGTTCCTCATATCTTCCTTTATTAAATATTATATATTATTTGCATATGTGGTAAAATGTTTTGTTTACTACAGCTTGAAAAGAAAGCTGAGGTAGTTTGGGATTTTCTTATATTTAGCTAAGTTAGGAGAACCTTAGATTTAGTTTATTTAATCAATTTGTACAAATAGAAATGAAGCATGAATATATTATAACAGCCCTTGTATGGTGTGTATAAAGCTACCAGGTTTAAATACCTAAGTCTAAGTACACTTACTCATATTTCCATAAATCAGAAATACTGGTTCTTGAAATGCTTATCAAACTTGACATTTGGTCCTATTAACAACTGGTTGTTTATAATCAATAAGGATAATTGCATTTCTCAATCTAAATCTGAATATAAGTTTGTGAAATGTACTTTAAAATTTATCTTTTTAATTACAAAATAGTATGTTTTTTTCAAACACTACCCAATAAATGTAGTAAGGAAAATTACATAATAAAATTATAAAACATGTTATTCTTCCCACTTACAAGCTCACTTTCCAATTCTATTATTATTAAGTCACTATTTCTCCACAAGTGACCACAAAATATTTATTTCAAGAAATAGCTATTTACCAAGCCACAAGGAACTCGATTTTAAATCAAAAATGGCAGAATATCAGGGGAAAAATAATCAACGTATAGCTAAAACGTGCTCCTAAATAGTAAATAACCAAACTTTCAGTACTAAAGATACAAAGAGAACAAAAATATATCTAAGGGAAAATAATTTAATATAAATATTAAGTTTATGTTACTAAGGTTTTTTTTTTTGTTCATTTACTTAAGATTGTTTCTTCAATAAATTTGCTATCAAGGAAGTTTTCTCTAGTACTTATTATTAATTGACATTCTTGCATTTTATTGTGAGAGAATAAAATTTATACTATTTCTATTTGGGATTTACATTATGTTCCAATATGTGCTATTTTCCCAGTTTCAATGGTTCATTAAACATTTATTGAGCACTTACTATATACTTGTGATATAGTTGTGAACCAAAAGGGAATATATGTGCTTACACTCTTTGTGCAGTTTAAATGTCTTTGTGAGAGAAAGGAAATGTATAATACATAGTACATTATGAACCACTCAATTAATTTCTGTATTAATGTGTTTTGTTGCATGGCAATTAAGTAAAGTCCAATTTTTACTTTTAATTTTTCAATTTATATACATTTTTGCATTTTTAGTTTTGGTGATTATTTTTTGCATTTCTGATATCTGAACATATTTTAAAGCTAGTGCTAATAGTATTTACTGATAAAATTGGATAGGGAGTAGACTCCTGAATAAGAAAATTATATGGTGGCTTGGAAGGTGTTAACTGCTATAATTTTTTTAAAATGGAAATTGGATACACAATGGCCATTTTCAAATTTAAGTTCGGTAGTCAAGTTAACCCTCTCAGAGAAGATGTTTCCTGAGTGTGGTCTTGAATGAGGTGAAGGAGTAAGCCAGGCAGACATCAGAGTGTGACTTCCAGGCAGTAGTAGAAGGTAGCCTAAAGGTCTTAGAGTAGGAATATTGCAGAGACAAATGAGAAGAGGTACTCTCGGGACAAGAAAATCATGGGCGATATCAGGAACTCATGCAATGAAAGGGGTGGTAGAGCAGACCATTTGGATCTTTTCAACCATTATAAGAAACTTAACTTTTACTCTGAATGAAAAGAGGAATCAAAACTTGATTTTCAAACAGAGAGGTTGCCTGATTTAACTGATAATGATCATTTAGCGAGAGAATAAGGATGAAAGCTGGGTCACCAGTTAGGAGACTATTGTAATTAACCAGGTGAGAAAGAATGGTGTCCTACAAAAGAGAGCAAGGTGGTTAGTAAGAAACAATCAGACTTAAAATAGAAATAGTTTCCACATACAGTGGAATTTGTCTAGAAGATAACAAAATTGAAAGCTGTTCTAATCTGCTGAAGTTGTTAAAAAAAAAGAAAAAAAAACTTTGAGCAACCTACCAGATGATGCTGAATAATGACTAAAAAGTTAGTAAGCCATATGCCAGATCCTCACTGGACTTACATGAATAAATAGTCTTCCCTGGCCAGTGAACATTAGGAGTGTTTGAACCAGCTGTGTATAAACTCTGGCACTTACTGCATCCCATCTAGATTGCTAACGCTTCAATCCTTAATTAACCTACCATGAATTTCATCTTCCTCCACATAAAATCCTTGACTACTCTTATTTGTGAACCACTCAATTAATTTCTGTATTAATGTGTTTAGTTGCATGGCAATTAAGTAAAGTCCAATTTTTACTTTTAATTTTTCAATCAATTTATATACTAGTTTGCGTTTTTAGTTTTGGTGATTATTTTTTGCATTTCTGATATCTGAACATATTTTAAAGCTAGTGCTAATAGTATTTACTGATAAAATTGGGTAGCGGGTCTTAAAGGTAAGTCTAGACTGCTAATTTTATTACATATGAAATATAAAAGTTAAAAATATATATATTTCAGGAGAATTTAGAAATTGATAAGAAATTAGGATTTGTAAGATTTTGGACTACATGTTAATCAAAATAAGATCTAACTCTGCCAAAAGAGGATTTCAGAAAAGTGACTATAAAACTTTGTTAATCAGTGCCAGTCTATTAATGAAAACAACATTGTCTTTCTCTTATATATGAATCCACCATTTCTTACTCATCCAATAATGGTTTTTCCAAATAGTCTAACACAAGATGAACCCATAGGCTCAGGAAGAGCATGATTGCTTTTAACAGAGCTCAAAGTGTTGGAACAAAATAAATGAGAAAAAAAGGAAGTATAATAGATTTATTATTAGAAAAATGAGAATAATGTTACATATTACCTGCGCCTTATTCAAGGTACAAATTAAGAAATACAAAAATCTCATAGGTCATAGGAAACTTATTTCCTAATGCCATCAAGACATCACTATTGACCCACTCAGCATCTATGATATTAAAACTAATCCAGCATTTTTAGGCCATTTTTTTTTTTTGAGACAGAGTCTCATTTTATCACTCTTGGTAGATTGCCATGGCCTCTTAGCTCACAGCAACCTCAAACTCTTGGGTCAAGTGATCCTCTTGTCTCAGCCTCCCAAGTAGCTAGAATTACAGGCACCCTCTACAATGCTTGGCTATTTTTAGAGACAAGGTCTGGCTCTGGCTCAGGCTGATCTCAAACCTGTGAGGTCAGGTAATCCATCAGTCTGGGCTTCCCAAGTGCTGGGATTACAGGAGTGAGCCACTGCACCTAACCCCACTTTTTGAGTTCCTAAAGTAATATACTTTAATGCAAATGTACTTAAGCCATATATGCTGCTACTTGTAAATCATCACAATTCCCTAAACTTCAGGTGGGTATCTTTTTACTGAATGCCCTGACCAGAAATCAAATATATTTGTAAATTGTCATAGATATACACTACTGCCTGTGGCCTGGTTATATGGGCTTTCCAATGGAAATAACAGTACTTACTTCTCCAAGGTTCCCCGCTCTGGAAATCTCTTGCCTTATAGATATACACAATATAATCCAACTCACACAGTCTGTAAACATACACATACCACTGTGTAAGTCTACATCAACATACAGTAACTAAGAAAATGCCATGAAGGCTACGTTGAATAGTTTGATGAGAATATTTCAGATTGTATATGAAACCCGCACATTGTACCCCTTGATTGCACTAATGTACACAGCTATGAATTAACAATAAAAATAAATAAGTTAAAAAAAAGACATTACATACTCTTTTTGAATAACTCTAGGTGTTATTGATAACTACTAAGTGAATCATTTAATATCTCCAAATACACAATGCTGAGCTCTTAAATAAGGTCTGCAGTTGAACTTCCATCCTGCTTACCAACCTCAGGCTACAGGTCTCATAGTACACTGTAATGGATTAATTAAACAAGTTCAAAATCAGTTGAATGAAACATGGCACATTTTAGACAATAGTCAAATATAAAGGGTTGATTTTATATTCTATTGCTTACAATTTCCAAGTCCCATCCCCATCCCTTTCTAGCTTACACTTGGGTAAGCTGATCAAAAAAATCCAGAGGGCCACTTCTTTTGGTGCCAGGGAAAAGTCCGTACAAAGGAAACCACAGCCTATGTAAAGTATCTATGCTCCACACCCAAACTACTCTAAAACCTTAATCTCTATCTCCATTCTCGAGCTGTGTTTGCACTGCTGGGAGAACTGTCTTCTCCTCTCCAGAAAGTCTCAGTATGTTGGCAATAAATATCTTCCTATCCTCTTATGGTATATCATCAGTAAGTGAGTGTCATCAGTCTTGACATCTGAATCAAATTTTATGGGTAGGTGTGAAGAAGCATAGCAATTACTAATCCCCAGAGAGAACTTCCATTGTGTGGAGAATAACAAAGATGTTCTCTACGCCAACCACTAGGAGCACAGTCCACATACTGTACCCCTTGAATCCTGGGTACTGTTTAAGTCTACCATACACTAACTGCCAACCTGTCTGAGTCCAGTGAGACATAACAAAATTACACACAAGTTATGTAAACTGAGTTTACTACTTACAGACAGTGAGGGGCAGAAAAATTCTTGGATTTATTGTGAACCAGTCCCTAAGGTTCAAGAAAGCTACCCAAGGCAGATGGAGCTTTGACTGCAGGTGACCTACTTTGAAGAACTTTGAGGGACCCTGAAAGGCAGTGTGCTTTAGGTTATATACCTCAGGAATGATGTTCACACTGGGCAAAGCTTTGAAGAACATTCTGCTTCTAGGGGAGAGGGGAACGAAGCTGGGTTACTTATCCAAAGGAAAGGAAAGGAAATCAGTATATCAAAGAGATATTTGTATCCCCTTGTTTATTGTAGCACAATTCACAAAAGCCAAGATAAGGAATCGAGCTAAACGTACATCAACAGATGAATGGATAAAAAGTATTTATATATATATATATACTTACACATATATACAGTAGAATATTACTGAGCCATAAAACATACATGAACCTGGAGGACATCATATTAAATGAAGTATGTCAGGCACTGAAAGTTAAAAACCATGTCTTCTCACTCATATGTGGAAGGTAAAAAAAGAGGAAAAAAAAAGAACAAGAAGAGCTCATAGGAATATAGAGTAGAAATATAGTTATTGCTGTATTATTATATTACCATTATGTGACTATACTATTAGAGCCTAGGAATGCTATTGGGGAGGGGATGATAAGGAGAGGTACATTAAAGAATAAAAATTTGCAATTAAACAGGATGAATAATTTCTCCTGTTTTATGGAGAACTGTATGGTGACTACAGTTAACCATAATTCTTTGTCTATCATCAGCAACTTAGAAGATAGGATTTTGTCACAGTTTCAACAAAAAGAAGTAATAAATGTTTGCATATGCTTTTCTCGATTCCCATTATTGATCATTACACAGTTTATACACACATCAAAATATCCCTCACTCTGCCCCATAAATAAGTACAATTATTATTTGCCAACTTAAAATAAAAGGTTAAGTATTAAAATCAAAAAGGAATATTGTTGTGATCATTTGCTATATACTTATGAATATTTTAAACCAATAACAAATTGGCCACAGTGTCATATGACGCTTCATTTCATCATTACATGAAAATACAATACAGGAAATAAACTAAATTATTTTGCCTTTTCAGGGAATTAAGATGAACATCTGTGGGAATTTATGAAAAGCCTTAAAGAACCCCAGCCTCTTCTCTAACAGCACAATTCTCCAAAACTTGTGAGGCCCAAATAGTAGCAGATGGGAAGAAATCAAACCAATAAAAGATATTAGGATATACAAGGATAATTTTGTTGCCATTGCAAATTATATAACGTCAGTGGTAAAGTTTCAATAGGCTTTGCTGGCATCGGTAGTTTTCCACTAAGACGTTGGAAAGCATAACACGTTGATCAAAATTATGCATTCAGTTATTTATTCATTCATTCTTGCATTTATTCATTTAATAAATATTGAATGAGAATTTCTCATATATAAGACATTAGGAAGGTATATATAGATGAAAAGGCTATAGATCTTGCTCTCTAAGGACCTGCATTACACTGAAAACAAGCAAGCTAAGAAAACATATTTACAATTGAAATGATTTTGGCAGTTACTCATATAGTTGAATAAAAATTTATCATGTCACCCAACAATTCTATGCCTAGGTATGTGTGTAAGGGAAATGTGAACACAAGTTCATACTTTTACAAGAGTATTCACAGCAGCATCCTTCACAGAACACCCCAAAGTGAAAATAATGCCACTGGTTCATCAATTGGTAGAAGAATAATCAAAATGTCTTACATTTTAAGAAGTATTACAATCTACGAAGGATTTTAGAAACATCATTGTCATAGTGGTCTATCAACGTAGGCTAGTTTTTATTCTTGCTACTGTACATGCAACAAAACTGAGGCTTTTACAAAATGAGTCCTGCTTGTGAATAGAGTGCAGTGCCACACCTGGGAATGCCAACACAATATTTGGCATCGAGAGTTTTGATATGGGCTTGGTGCCTGCAGCTCAGTGGTTAGGGTGCTGGCCACATACACTGGGCTGGTGGTTTCGAACCCAGCTTGGCCTGCTAAACAATAATGACAACTACAAGAACAACCAAAAAATAGCCAGGCATTGTGGCAGGCGCCTGTAGTCCAGCTACTTGGGAGGCTTAGGCAAGAGAATCACTTAAGGCCAAGAGTTGGCAGTTGCTGTGAGGTGTGAAGTCACCTCATATAGTCACCTCTACCAAAGGCGACATAGTGAGACTCCGTCTCAAAAAATAAATAAATAAATAAAAATAAAAAGAGTTGTGATATTTTGATATGATGCCATGCACTGTCACCTAAACAATCAGGATCTGCATCCCTTACAAAATGATAAAGTCATCTTTTCTACCATTACTCTAGGCTCTTGCAGTTTATCTATTAATCAAACAAAGCAGACTTGGCTTGGTGAAAATTTGTTAATGACTTCACTGTACACGCACATGATTTGTTTATAGTTTAGTCTCAATATATTAATGTCTTATTTCATTTTACTGCCATCTATAAATAAGGCCTTAAATATTTACATGAACAATAGCTAGAATTAATATTCGCCATATGGAGGCCAACTCATTTCTTTTCTTGTCAGCCTTGGATTAAACACCAAAGTGATGTATTATTTATAGCCTCAGGGAAAATCCTTCACTGCTGTAACTTTCAGCAATGTTTTTCCTCACCAGCTAGCTGCTCAGTGGGGTAATATTAAGTACAAACTCGACGTTGTCACATCTCCCCCCGCACTTCTTCTTTTTCTTCTTTTTTTAACTTAATGAGACCATATGAAAGAAAAAGCAAATATATTCCAGGAAGGAATTTACTGTTTTTTTTTTTTCTTCAAGGGCGTGATGATTGATTTCTTTAGGTGGGTCTAGCACTGGTTCAGAAAACATTCGATGAAAACCTTGTTTCAAGGAATTTTCAGTTGTGTGGAGTCAATTTCAAACAAAATCCTTCTAATGGATTACTAAGTATAGTACACATGTCACATATTTGTTTATACTAATCTTCCCTCTTACTACGAGAATTACAACATTATCTAAGGATTAGTAAAATAATTTTCAGTACCAGTGAACAGCTTTACATACTACCAGAAATAATTACAATCATAGTAACAAAATAGCATCATAATTGCTGAGAACTACTGCCACTCACTCTGTGCTCGAGGAATCATCCAGTAGCCTGGGTGATTTCAGAAGCCTTCCTTGTGATTGTTCTCTCTGTGACTTGAGCTCCCTTCCTTTTCCTTCTAATTCTTCTTTTCCTCATTACCAGGTTATTTCTTCTCCAAGCTACTCTATGTAAACTAAAAATTTCTACTTTAGTATCATATCAAATTTATTCCTATCCATGATACCCCCCTCCTTTATTCAAAACTCATATCTCTACACATTTGTATGCGATGTTAATATTTTAACTTTACAAAAAGGTATTGAGTATCTAATCCCAAGTGTCAAACACCTTGTTTGGTGCCCAGATAAAAGCTATACTCTTCAACAGTCCAGAGGGCGTGAGTTCTACTGTGTAAGGAAATAGCCTTTTGTAAGAAGAGGCATACTTATCTTGGAACAGAGGCCAAGTACAATACGTGGGTGGAGAAGATCATGGATGGGTAGACTAATGGCAACTTGAAATAAATAAAAAGTTTTCTCTTGAAGTCATTCATTTGGAAATTTTTTGTTTTGGGGTTTTGTTGCTTTTGGGGTTTTTGTTTGTTTTTTTGACAAAAAATATATCATCTGCAACTGGAGTTTAAGAATTTAATTTCTTCCTTTCTAATTTGTATGTCTTTTTTCTCTTTTTCTAGCCTTAGTTCTGCACATGGGATTTCTAGTACTATGTTGAATAAGAATGGTGACATGGACATACATGTATGTCTTAGAAACACTACAGGTTCAAGTCCAGCCCACTGCAATAAAGTGAATATTCCAATAATGCAAGTCACACAATTTTTTATTTCCCAATGCATGTAAAGGTTATGTTCATACTACACTGTAGTATAGCAATTAAATGTACAATAGCAGTGTGTCTAAAAATGTACATACTTCAATTAAAAACACTTTATTACTAAACAATGCTAATAGTCATCTGAGCCTTTAGCAAGCCATAATCCTTTTGCTGGTGGAGGCTCTTGAGTAGCTGCTGATGGCTGCTGACTGATCAGGGAAGCTGTTGCTGAAAGGTGGACTGGCTTGTGGCAATTTTTTTATCTTAGGACAATAATGAAATTTGCCACATTGATTGACTCATACTTTCAAGAAAGATTTCTCTGTAGTATATAATGTGTTTGATAGCACTTTATCCATAATAGAACTTCTTTCAAAATTGTGATCAATGTTCTCAAATTCTGCTGTTTCTTTATTGAAATGTTTATAGTCAAAGTCCTTTTTTAAAATTATTTCAACAATGTTCACAGCATTTTCACCATGGAAAGATCTCAAGAAACCACTTCCTTTGTTCATCTATAAGAAACTTCTCATTTATTCCAGTTTTATCCTGAGATTGCAGCAATTCAGTCCCACCTTTAGTTCCACTTCCAATTCCAGCTCTTATGCGATTTCCTCCACATCTGCAGTTACTTCCTTCACTGAAATCTTAAACCCTTCAAAAGTTGCTTATGAAGGTTGAAATCAACTTCTTTCAGATGCCTGTTAACCTTGATATTTTGCTCTCTTGCCATGAATGACAAATTTCTTTTTCTTTTTTTTTTTTGTTTTTGTAGAGACAGTCTCATGTTACCGCCTTCGGTAGAGTGCCATGATGTCACAGGACTCACAGCAACCTCTAGCTCTTGGGCTTCCGCGATTCTCCTGCCTCAGCCTCCCGAGCAGGAATGACAAATTTCTTTTTTTTTTTATTTTTTTTAATTTTTTTTTTTTATTCTCCTGTTGATGATATTTATTGGGTAGAACCATATGAAATTTGTTTTCCCAGGAAAATATGATTAACTTTCTTTTTTTTTTTTTTTTTTTTTTTTTTATTGTTGGGGATTCATTGAGGGTACAATAAGCTAGTTACACTGATTGCAATTGTTAGGTAAAGTCCCTCTTGCAATCATGTCTTGCCCCCATAAAGTGTGACACACACTAAGGCCCCACCCTCCTCCCTCCATCCCTCTTTCTGCTTCCCCCCCCATAAACTTAATTGTCATTAATTGTCCTCATATCAAGATTGAGTACATAGGATTCATGCTTCTCCATTTTTGAGGAATGACAAATTTCTTAATGGCACCTAGAATGGTTAGCCCTTTCCAGAAAATGTTCTGTTTACTTTGCCCGGATCATCATGGTAATCACTCTGTATGACAGTTATAACCTTACAAAATATATTTCTTAAGTAAAAAGACTTGAAAGTCAAACTTGGCCTTTGATCCATGGGCTGCAGAAGGGATACTGTGTTAGGACGTGTGACACCAGCATTAATCTCCGTGTACTTCTGCATCAGAGTTCTTGGGTGACCAGGTGCATTGTCAATGAACAGAAATTTTTTTTTTATAGTTTTTGGCCAGGGCTAGGTTTGAACCCACCACCTCCACCATATGGGGCCAGCATCCTACTCCTTTGAGCCACAGGCACCACCCTGAACAGTAATATTTTTAATAAATCTTCTCTTTTTCTTCCCGAGTAGTATCTCTTCAGTGGGCTCCAAATGTTCAGTAAACCACACCGCAAACAGGTGTGCTGTCATCTTGGCTTTGTTGTTCCATTTACAGAGAGCACAGGCAGGGTCAATATTGCATAATTCTTAACTGCCCTATAATCAGAGTGACAAATAAGAATTGGATCAAATTAAAGTCATCAGCAGAAGTAGCCCCACTGAAGCATTGAAGCCAGGCGTTGGCGTCTCTTCCCTAGCAGTAAGAATCCTAGATGCCATCTTCATATAGAGGGCTGAGTCTGCTGTATATTGCAGTGAATCCATCAAGTATCTCAGCTGTATATCCAGATAACTTCAGCTTCTATGTTAGCACCCACTGCTTTACCTTGCATGTTTATATTATAAAGGTGGTTTCTTTTCATAAATCTTGTAAATCAACTGTTGCTAGCTTCAAACTTCTCTTTTGCAGCTTCCTCGCTCTCCCAGCTTTCACAGAATTGAAGAAAGTCAGGACCTTTCTCTGGATTAGGCTTTGCGGGAATGTTGTAGCTGGTTTGATCTCTTATCCAGACCACTAAGACTTTCTCCATATCACTGGTTTGATCTCCTATCTAGACCACTAAGACTTTTTCCATATCACTGGTTTGATCTCTTATCCAGACCACTAAGACTTTATCATATCAGCATGAAGACTATTTTAGCTTCTTATTATTTGTATGTTCACTGGTGTTCACTTTTGATTTCTTCCAGGCATTTTCCCTCCCTTGCATTCACTGTCTAGCTAACTGTGTGGTGCGGGAGGCCTAGGTTTCAGCCTATCCAGCTTTTTACATGACTTCCTCAACAAGTATAATCATTTCTAGCTTTTGATTTGAAAAGAGTGATGTGCAACTTTTTCTTTCACTTGAACACCTGGAGGCCATTGTAGTGTTACTGTGACTTTGTGCGTCTTCAGGAATAGGGAGGCCCAGGGAGAGGGAGAGAGATGGGGGAATGGCAAGTTGGTGCAGTCATGGGAACACACATCTGTATGTATTAAATTTGTCATCTTATCCAAGTGTGGATCATGGCACCCCTAAAACATATACAAAAATAATATCAAAGGTCACTGGTCCTAGATCACCATACAGATATAGTATTAATGAAAAAGTTTGAGGTAATTACCAAAATGGGACAAAGACTCATGGAGTGAGAACAGAGAACGTGCTGATGGAGAAATAAATGGTGCTGACAGGCTTGCTTATTTCAGGGTTGCTACAAACTTTCAGTCTGTAAAATGAGAAATGAAGAAATGGTGTATACAAATTATAATAAATGAAGCACAACAAAATGAGATTTGATTGTATTTTGGTATCTTTTGTAACTAATTCAGAGAATTTGAGAATGTTTTCTCGCTCTCTCTCGCTCTCTCCATTTATTTATTTATTTACTTATTTATTTATTACTTTTTGAGACAGGTTGTACCATCTTGCCCAGGCTGGAGTGCAGTGGTTATTTGCAGGCATAATCACCAAGCGCTATAGCCTTGAACTCCCGACTCGAGTGGTCCTCCTGACTCAGGCTTCTGAGTAGACAACAGATGTGCTCCGTTATTCCCCATTTAGAAATCTCATTTTTAATCCTTTTTTCTATTTAGGCTTATGTTGTAGTTTTATTTCTAAACCTTTAATAGCAATGCTTAGTTTGTCATTTTTGGAAAATTTGTTATTGTTTCCTGTGTTTTAATATTATCAGAAATTGATGATAAGACTTTCATTCTGAGCATCATTTCAACTTAAACCTCTTGGTTTCATTAATGCATAGTATTCACAACAGTAGAATATTCTTGACAATATTTGAATTGTTTATTGATTTATTCAAGCATTAGTTATGAGAGTCTATTGATTTTTAACTTATAAGTGGGAGAATTTACTTTCTGTTACTAATGGTAAGTTTAATTTCTTTGTGATCAGAGTGCATAATTATGTATATGTGTGTATATACATATAACTATAGCATTTACTTATATTTAATTGTAGTATATTGTTAGTAAATTTTTGTCAATATGTATGGGCACACACAACTGTGGGGTATAGGCATGTAATGTGCCTAACCAGTTAACTTACTTAGGTCTTTTATGATTTGGTTTCTTGGTCTATGTAATTGTCTTCTCACTACAAAAGTGAACTAAAATATTGTATAATTGTTCTTTAAAATTATTTCATAGTAACTGCAGATTTTGATTGATTGACTTTGGATGGTATGTTTTGGGGTGTATAAAAACTATTATTTTAAGTTATTTTCTGTTTTGTTTTTATCATTATGTTTGCCAATGTTTTAATGTTTTTATCTTTTGCTCTATTTTCTTCAAGTTACACTAAATATCTGGTAATAGTGTAGAAGTGCTGTAAGTGACCACCCAAGGAACTATAACAAAATGGTCAATGTATAGAGGTGGTCAACATATGGAGCTAGCCCTACTGTACTGATACGTACATGTGGTGCACATCCAGTGTACGAAAATTCGGTCAACTTAAAGAGGTGGTTGATGTAGCAAGGTGGTCAGCCATGGAATTTCTATTGTATTTCAATATCTGCAGTCATGACTTTGAATATCCTCAGATCCACTAGTTCTCGAAGCAAATACTTTCTTTCCATGGGCCACTCTGTGGAGAAATTATTGAGTGTCCCAGATGGTGTTGGGTAGTAGATCATGTGAAGACTGAGACATAGAAACTGGTTCTGGTCATTAAGTTTCCAAATTTGCAGGTTTCTTGCTCCTTCAAAGTAATATGTATTAAATGTGCTATGTACCTTTGAAAAGACTTATCCCCACAACCATTTCTATGAGAAACTTAAGTTAATTAGTACATGTGGGGGCTGTAACTGTAGGTAAGGTCCTATCTCCATAAATGGATTATTACTGGAATTGATGAATTGCTGTAGCAAAAATATAGAAGACATAAAGAGTGTTCTTTGGGTTAGAATAAGCTATAATCTTCCACAGAAATAATATTAGTAGCTTTTGAATGTCCATTGGAAGTATTTTAAGCTACAGTTATAATAGGCAAAAGATTGCATTTTTAAATAGGCAGAAACATACAAGTTAGAATCATTGCAGATTTTTAAATTTTTGATGTAATAATTTTAGTGACGTAAATTGAACACTCCTATTAAATAATAGCCAGGTTTAAAAATATATATATTTGAAAGGGCTGTATGTGTTTAAAATCTTTGGATTATAATAATAAACTTAGAAAACTTATCTTTCTCTATTTTCTATTCTCTCTGATATGCACAGAAAGAGACAGGCTACTTCATATTTATCTATCCATCCAATTTGTACAAACATGAGCAATTTACTCAGTCATTTGTTAAGTCAAAGGATACTTCCTTGAGGTCAAAGAAAATTATATTGCTCTCTCTTTCTCTCCTTCTTACATAAGTCAAATATTTAAATGCAGAAATTTCAAAACACAGAAATTCCTAACGAGAAACAATTGAACATTTTAGAATACTGAAGAAAATGTAAACTTTCTAAGATGGATTCTAAAGATACAAATGTGTACATGCCGACCTATAACCTTCAACTAAACTATAGCATTAGCAACTGAAACTTTCAATATGAAAAGAATGCAGAAACAAACCTTTTACAAAGCAAATTATAAAATAATGACAAGATATGTGACAAATAAGTTCTCTCTAAATAATGACTTACTTAAAGTCTCTACGAGAAAAAATAAACATTTCAATTTAGAAGGACTTTCAGATAGTGTCCGTAGCTGGTAGCTCCCCACATGGACACCGGCTGCGGGCTTTGTTTGTTAGTTTGCATCTCTTTTTGCTGGGGGTGGCAATGTAACTATTGTCTGGACAATTAAAATCAGGCAGAAATATTTTTAGCATATGGATCACAATATTATAAATTAAAGTTTATCTTTTCCACTTCCTTTGATGTTGTTTTTTGCTGTGTGGAAAATGGGAAAAATAAAACAGTGTCATGAACTTAGAGGTGAGGTCACATAGCGGGAACATTAGCATCATCCCACTAGCGTGACATGGTCGGTCCACCTTTACTATAAGAGAAAAATAAACCCTGTCTTCTCTAAGCTGTGGCATTTTCAGAGTTTTTATTCACGCTCTCTTACACTGAATGCTAAAAAATACCAATAATTTTAATAGAACTTGCAGGGACACACTTTTGTAGTGCTGAGAAAATGGTCCATCGTTTGTGGAAAGAAATTTGAGAATATACACGAAGAGCCTTAAAAATAATTGCTTAGATTTTCACTTTTACTTCTAGAAAGCAATACCAACCAAGCAAACTAACAGAAAATCCTTAAGTGCCCTAAGATGATTTTGTACAATAGGAGCAATAAGAAAATAACAAATATTTGTTCATTAGTGGAGAACTAATGGAACACACTTGCAGCATTTGTTAAGGTGTAGTAGACGCTGTTATTCTGCCTTAATAACCCCACTCTCCCCTCTAGCAAAAGTCATCTCCTCTGAGGATTAATTAATCCCCTACTGATCTCGCTACTCCTATTTCTAGGGTATTTTGAGATTGTAAACAGATTACAAATTCTTCAGGAGCAACGGTAGAGAATTACTGCCTAATTAGACTATGGAACATGACTATTTTAAACTTCAAAATGCATCTATTTTTGGCCTTTTAAAAAGACAACGATAAATTCTATTATTTCTGCCAAATATCATAATTAAGACTTTCCTTATTTAAGTAATTTAATAATTTATGGTACAAACTATAACAACTGAAATTGATTCTGATATACAATCTTGTGAGTGCTACCTGAATTACCAGAAGATCATTTTAGCTTTTTTTAATGATTTTTTTTAATTACCTATTCTAAAATGTGATATTGATCAAAGATAAGAGCTATGTACCAAGAACAGATATATTTTCCCCTTTGGGTACCTTTGTTTCAGTTAAGCTTCTGACGAAAGAAACATTAAAAATAATAATAACTTCAGATCAGTTTGTCATCGACTCAGAAGGATGTTTTATTTCTCTTAAAAGTAGGCTTTCAGTTTTTTGGAGAAATTGAACTTTCAAATGACCTTTTAAAAGGATAAGTTACATCAACTTATGGAGACAATGAAGACCAATTATAGGACTATATAACATACTTTACTAAGTCCCCTGGAAGATGCTTTTAAAAGAAATTAAGAATTAAAAAGTCATAGTATCATTGTACTTTATCGAAACAACATATTTGATCCATGCATAAAATTTTTCCCACTTGAACATTTCTGAAATGAAGATGTGTCTTAGAATTTATTTCCTCTTTTCGTTGCTGTCAGCCATGTGGTAGTTATAACAAAGATGCCGTTTTCTAAGCTATGTACAAAGATTATCACAGCTGCTTAATTCATTGTCTTTACAGTTTAGTTATTTGCTTTATTGACATTATACTAGGGAAAGTAATTATCTCTCATGGTCTCCAAAAAAAGTACTATATAATTTGCAAAAAAAGTAAAAGTGACGTTTATGTACCCCTCGCAAGGGACTAGAAACACAAGGTCCCAGCTTTGGAAACAAAGATAGTCACATAAATTTGACTTCATTGAAACAAACATAGTTGGCAAAAGGGCTGCATGTCCGTATTTCCTTCCAAAGCCCAAACTGAATATTTTATAAAACATAAGAAAGCATAATACACACACGTAAATGAAGCTGGGTTGCAAAAGTTTTGCTTGTAACTTTATGTGAAACACAGCTGAGGGCACAAGAAATTGCAAGATCTTTCATATCAATAATTCACATCCATGATGGGCCAGGAAGATAACTGCAGAAAATCTTTATGTTATTATTAATTAATAGTACTTTTTATTTATTAGTGGCACAAGACAAAAGTGACACAACTTATTAGGAGTCATCTTATATTTTATAAAATATAATATTTGAACTACAAACCATAAAACTGGAGAACAAATGAAGAAAATTCCAAATGGCTTCAATATTCTGCCTAATGCCATCCCAGTTTCAAGTCTTTCTGGGAGCTCAGTTACTACTTAAAAATTAGATACTTTAAAACTAATACATATTAATACACACACTTGTATGTACATACACACACACATGCAAACACCATGTGCAAAAATACACAAACACGGGGATGCTTTAATACGTATATATTAGATATATTTAATATGTATATTGTACGTATATGCACATATACACACAAATATATTTTTTCAAGTTGCTATCTGCTTAGTTTATGCAAGAGTAAATTTTCCTTTATTCTAGGTAATTAAAAATTTTTAAAGTTGAAATGAAACCACTCAATACTGTCTCAAAAGCTAAAGGCTATTGCAAATCTTTTTAAAAAGGAGTTCATTTACTATTCATCATATAGTAAAATGTAAGCTTTGTTTTAATGTGGGGACAATGAGTTAAATTTTTAACAGTTTAACATTTTCTCTAATGCAAGAGTTTAATAAATGCATTTTCAAAAGACAGTGTTTGTGAAATTAATTTCTGCACCCCACAGGCTGTGATACGTATGTGTACCTAAAGTCTTTCAAGTGAATTCAGACTCAGTTCAATATTCTCAATCTATTGGAAGTCAAAGTCAAAGATCCTTGGTGCTGCTAGTGCTTTCTTGCTGATGTGAAATAGGAGCTCAAGAGTCTGAGCTCTTCTTTTTTTTTTTTTTTTTTTTTGTAGAGACAGAGTCTCACTTTATGGCCCTGGATAGAGTGCCGTGGCCTCACACAGCTCACAGCAACCTCCAACTCCTGGGCTTAAGCGATTCTCTTGCCTCAGCCTCCCGAGTAGCTGGGACTACAACGCCCGATTATGAGCTCTTCTTACTTTTAAAAATTAATATTTTATATGAAGGATGTAAAAGTAAAGCATCACAAGAATGGAGAAGCATGAATCCTATGTACTCAATTTTGATATGAGGACAATTAATGACAATTAAGGTTATGGGGTGGGGAGCAGAAAGAGGGACGGAGGGAGGGGGCTGGGGCCTTGGTGTGTGTCACACTTTATGGGGGCAAGACATGATTGCAAGAGGAACTTTACCTAACAATAGCAATCAGTGTAACCTGGCTTATTGTACCCTCAATGAATCCCCAACAATAAAAAAAAAAAAAGATACTTTTAGTCTTTTTAAGATACTAATTTAAAAATGTTTTTATATAATTGACATTTTTTATTTATACACCACTGTAGAGAGAAATAAATCAAATCAGTCCTTCTGACTGTCTCTTTTACTTTTATATTTTTATTATTTGGAGTTCATTGAGGGTACAAAGAATTAGGTTACATTTGTTGCATTTGTTAGGTAAAGTCCTTATAATTGTGTCCTGCCCCCAACAGGTGTGCCATAGATCATAATCCTCTGACTTGCTCTTTTAGAAGCAACATCAGAGTTGTTACCACAGCATCTACATTGCATTTTCATCAATAGCCTTCTCTGTATTGTTTCAGGAGTTCTTTGCAGTTCCCAGACCCTCTGGATATCTATAAAATCTATGAATAAAATTCAAGGTTTTCTTGAACTTGAACAAGAAAAATGTATTTCCTTGATTTTACTGACCTCTTATCAAAAAGTAGCTCTGGCTCTCAAATAAGAAATTTGGCAAAATCCTTGCTAGTGTTAGCAATTTCTGAGACTCTCTTATCAAACAGAATGATACATAAATTATTATATATTTACTTACAGACATTGTTACCTGAAAATTACAGTAGTTATTAGACTGGTCACTAAATCATGTTTGATGTGTTAAGAAAAAAGCAAAGCTGCCTATAGATAAAATAATATCATACATATTTTTAGCTTTTAGTAATTATGTCAATATCATGTTTTATTTCCTCTGTATATTTTATTTAAAAATTGTAAAACATTTTGATATGAAATACAGACATCAAAGAAGTCATTTCACTCTGCGGGTGCATATGTAGTTCTATGTTCGTACACAGAGAGAGAAAGAAAAAGATATTAAATTATAATGTGAATAGCAAAAGTTCAGATTAAAAAATATATGGTTACTCTATTCACTAGTGCTTCTTTCAGCATAGGCTAGCCATGAGGAGCCAACTAAATCTCAGTGACTTACTAAGATTTATTTTTCTCCTGCTATATTTTCATCACAAATGGTCTTGTCTTATTTTCCGGTCTCAAGGTAATGAGGCAGCTTTTATCTACAACACTGAAGTATAGAGGCAAAGGAGAAAGAGCATGGGGGGCATTCCTCTACCGTACTTGTCTCCACAGCCTTTATAGAACGTGACCATAGCACTTGTGTTCAGTTGGTTTCCTTAGAAAAGGTTAATGAATATTCACAGACTCTCATACAGCCTACCACATTCAGTCAAAAGTAATCAGTCAAAAAAAGTGAGTAGGAAAGAAAGTATTGCTAGTGAAAATGTGTGTAATTAATTTAACAAATACATCCTGATCTTTCATGGCCTTTGAGATGATGTGCTAAGTTCCGGTGGTGGAGTGCTGAAGAAAATAGCCATGATTCCAGGCCTAAAAGATCTTATAGTCACACACACATGAAATAAACATTATAATAATACATAATGAATATAGAATATGATACAGATTACATTGCACAGAGGGGATGGATTCAAGTGGGCAGGTTCAAGACACAGTCAAAAACAGAATCTTGAGGTCTGTGACTGGCTGGATTTTTCACATTCATGAGAGAAAGAGATCAAGGTGACCCCTAGGTTTCCAGTTGGATAACTGTACATACCACAGCAAAATGCGGCGTACTAAAACACAGAAAGGAGGAAGATTATTGTGGGCAAAGGATAAATTTAACCTTATCTGTATTGAATTTAAAGTATGTTTGAAATGCAAAGTGGCAATGGAAATTAAATCCCAGATTGACATACTATTATTAACATGGAATTGATATTTTGATATTTGATGTGAATATTTTTAAATACTGACTTTGAGATTGCTAACTTGTTATTACAAAAGTTGCAATGTTCTTGATAGAAGCAGGAATTTCTAGAACAGTGGTTTTATGGTTAGATATTGAATTTCCATTTTAATGTAACCTTTGAAGAGTGTAAATATGGAATGTTCAAATTAGGTTGTATAGTAAAAACATTATATAGTTGAAAATGGGCATTTAAATTTTGAAATCATGATTTAGATAAGTAAGATCTCTAAATGTAATTACTCTCATTGCTATGGACTGAATGTTTATATTCCCCCAAAAATCTATATTATGAAATCTTTTTTTTTTTTTATTGTTGGGGATTCATTGAGGGTACAATACGCCAGGTTACACTGATTGCAATTGTTAGGTAAAGTCCCTCTTGCAATCATGTCTTGCCCCATCTTAATTCTTAGGAGCTCTTAGAAGGTGGGGCATTTGGGTCATAAGGGCATGAGACTGGAGCGCTTGTGAATGGCTCAGTGCCCTTGTAAGGAGATCCTGAGGGCTTGCTTCCTCTCTCCGCTGTCTGCCATGTGAGGATAAGATGAGAGAACAGGAAAAATTCCTTCACTCGGATGTGAAGGCCCCTTGCTCTTAGACTTCCTAGATGCTGGATTATGAAGAATGAATATTTGTTGTTGAGGCCACTCAGTCTCTAGCATTTTTGTTACAGTCACCAAGAGTGACTAAGAAACTCATGAAACGGCGGCACCTGTGGCTCAAGCAGTAGGGTGCCGGTCCCATATGCCGGAGGTGGCGGGTTCAAACCCTGCCCTGGCCCAAAAAAAAAAAAGAAACTCATGAAAGAAAATAAAAATATCTAAGAACCAAAGTCGAGTCTGGACTTTCATATAGGAAGAAGAGTTGAATCAGTGACAGAAAACAATCAGAAATTAACGAATGAAAACAACTAGTGTCATAAATGTAGAAAATTATCATAAATAATCAATAGTATTTTGATTATTTGATTGTATTTCTGTGAAAACTCCTGTTTATTCTTCAAAACCCCTTTTAAGGCTTTAAAAATCTCAACATGAAATATTTAAACTTTTATGAATAAAACTCATTTGCTCTAACAAATAAGCCTTGGATGCCTTTTACAATTGAGTCAGGGTTAATTTAAACGTAAAGCTGAAGCATAAAAAGGCATAAAAAGCACCTTGAGTAAAATAACCTGAGATGAATGTGGAAACCTCTACAGTGGCAAGACAGTCTGTTTGTCACAGTCTGTTTGATAGTCAAAGATAGTCATGGCATGGGTATGTGTGTGCCTGGGCACACAATTGTACAAATGTATGTGTAAATACACTGTAAGTAAAGAAAGATGACCTGAAAGCTGACATGAATAAGGGAAAAACTGTACCACCCGTGGCAGTGAACTACCTGCACGTATTTATTTGCCAAAGTTGCAAAACTTGGATTTAATGGCTACAGTGGAAGAGGCAAGGTTTTCTACCAATGCCAAAGAAGAAGTTGAAACTGAGATTCTAGCATTAAAAAAAAAAAGAAAGAAATGAATATAAAACTAGTCATTAATTATTGGGGTAGAAGTAAACTTCAAAAATTGGTCAAAAATATTACAACCAAATCTCACCCATCAAAAGAACACCACCCAGAATCAAATTTATATTAACCAATGATGAAATTACTACAAAAGTTTATGAATTCCTACAAGAAATAATTTATTAAGGAAAGATATCAAACTCCAGTAAGAAGATTATTAGGAATCAGCAATTCAGCTATTAGTACAAGTTGACTATAAATCGGTTTATTTAGAATGTGTGAAATATGAACTATTAAAATTAAAAAGAAAGAGAATAACAATGTGGAAAGTGAAAATAAAGATTAGAAAACGTACTAAGTGGAAATATGAGAAATACAATATACAGTGATTGGCATGAAAAAGTCAGTGGACAAGTTAAACAGCAATTTTAATACAGCTAGAGAGAGAACTAATCAATGAGAAAAAGTAACTTAGAGATTGTCATAAGAATGAAATGAAGTACAATAAAATGATGAATGAATATAAAAGAGAGCTTAAGGGACATGGGAGAAGAATTTGAATTTATAACATGAATCCAAGAAGCCTTCAAGAAGGAGAAAATCAATGTATAACGTGAAAATTGACTATTTTTTTTCAAAATAGTATTTTACAAGGAGTATTAGAACAAGCAACTGTACACAAAACAGAAACACCCACAGTGAGAGACAAAATACATGAATGGGCAAAGGTCAGACCATGTATTAAATAGAACTCCAACCCACAACCCAAAGCAACCAGCCAAGAGGCCAACCCGAGGACTTGATGAATAATCACCAGTTTCACTAATTTTGTCCTCTATTCCAATCCCACTTCCAATTTATAACCAACGAGAGGAAGCCAAATATGCTGCCCTGGCCAATCATATACGATGCCCCACTTCTCCCTAACAGGCCTGCAACTACAGATATCAGCCTCCAGTCAGGGTACGCCTGAACCCTCCCCACCCTTTCCAGTATAAAGCTCTCCCTCTCCTCTGCCTACTTGTATCTCTGCCAAACACAAATGATGATGGCTGATTCCCTTGCTCTAACAGGCTCTGAATAAACAGCCTGCGCTTAGTCTCATTTGCAAGGATTTTATTTCTACAACACACATCCCAGACATATGCAGCGATTTGTAACACTAAAGACAAATAACTTTAGTGATCAAGTGTGCCATTCAGCAAAGGCGAGTCTGCCAAATACATCATAATAAATTTAGATGTATTCATCAGATCACATGTGGAAAGTTTAAACTCCTAGAGGAAACAAAAATGTAAAAAAATATTCTGACATAAAGGTGCATGTTTTTCAAATGTTAACTATGTCTGATGAACTATTTTTAAAGGTTTTAGCTTGATAGAAGACAAGGACTTGTTAAATTTTCTGTGCATTCAGAAGTTTAATATCTCTATTTCAGGTCTACAACTGATTACTACATTCTGAAACCCATTCTAGAAACATTTGGACAGTAATAATAATGCAACTTTGGGTGAGAAAGATCTGGCCATAAATTTTATCATCACACTTTATAAGCTATAGGATGTCTATCAAACTAATCTTTATTTATTCTTTTGTAAAATAATATCAATAGTTGATACTGTGTAGGTTGGTTGTGAGAATTGAAAAATAGACAAAGAATATTATTTTTCTTAATAAATACTAGATCACTTGAAAAAAATCTGTTGAAGCTAATTCTTTAGACATTGCTCATTGGATATATTCAATAATCATTAAGCTCTTTTAAATATATTTGTGATAAAAAAATTTTTCTCTCTAGAATTTAAATTGCAGTGTGTTTGGTCTATTTAAAGTTTTCTATATCTATGACTTCTCTGTGTAATGTCCATGTAATAACAATTTATATACATCATTAATAACACCACATTTACTACCAGGCCCTAAGGTCACCACACACAGGGAAAATGGAAAATTGTAGCTAAATGAACCTTTATTTACAAAATATTCATTGCAAAATTTTACTAAATATTTACAAAGTATTATTTATGCATTGGCCACTTTTTCCTAAAATTTTGTAATGAATGTAAATAAAGGCACATTTATCTACATTTCCCCTATGTCTGGTGATTTTGGGATACCCAGGAATACATTCTAGAGCAGTGGTTCCCAGCCTGTGGCCCACAGGAACTATATTAAAGGGCCATGACATTAGGAAGGTTGAGAACCACTGTTCTAGAAGATAGAGTAGTTGAAGTGCTCAAGTTTTTTTTTTTTTTTTTGTCAACTAATGGAACTCTAAGCTCTTTGTTAGGTAAAATAAAACACCTGTTTCTTAGGTAGTAGAGAGGAGAACATCTTAAACAAGCTCCAGATTCTGGGGAAAGTATGAGTTAGGCTGCTTCATCTTGAGAACATCCATCACTTCATTCCTCTGCATCTTGGTTTTCTTATCTGTGAATTGAGAAGCCATTGAAAAGCCTTCTAATTATATTTTGAGAAAAAATGTGTTGATTTTATTGTTGAATAGTTTAGAGGCTTCCATGCATACTCTGACGGAAAGGTTGGCATGAAATCCATTAGGAAATAGAATATTCATACTGTGTATTGGCAAGGGAAAGAAACTAAATAGTGGACTCCAAGATTTTATCTAATAAAATGTTCATGAGAATAAAGGCTATTTATTCTACTTTAAGCACAGGGTAGGATGTGCAAGGCATGGATAACAGCCCCTCAAGCTCATGCAAAATACATCAGCTACTTTTCTCCCTGAGAATATGTAGCTACACACTCACAAGGTGAGAGAAACCCAGTCCAGCTTAGCTAATGTTAGTTGTATCTGCCTATTTCCCGTGAAACAATCCAAATGCGTTTTCAAAGAGGTTATTTAAAGAAATGCTTTATAAAAAACAAATTATAACTGAAATTACCTTTCATGTCCCAGAAATGATTTAAATATACAGAAAATGACTCCGTATCTTTTATACTTATTTATACTTATTTTAGGGTTTAATTAAATATAAATATAAATATATAGAGCTCATTTATTCAACATAACTTACTTTTCCCTACAAAATAGGTACCCATTTGCCTTCCTAAAGATATATGATTTTATTTCACAAATTGTTCACACCTACCTGATTTCCATTTTCAAAAAATATAGTGAGTTTTCTTGCTGGAGGAGAGTTTATGCATAAAGTTAAGGTACTTTTATATAAAATCACATCAGTAAAACAATTATTGCCAAAGAATTTCAAAACACTCCATATTAACTTATATGGTAAGGGAAAGGATTTAAGTAATGAATATGTAGTTAAAATATTTGCTCGTTCAGTCTTCTGGGGCCGCACAGGACACTTGTAAAAGTGTTTACTTTATTAAATTACTGCCCCGATATAGAATAGAAACTTAACAAAAATTATTGGTTGAACTAAGTTTTCCTTAAAAAAAGAAATAAAAAGAGAAAATTCTAAAATCCTTATAGTGTGGTTAAGCATTTCCCTAGAACAGAAACTATTCTAGAACAGGGTGTGTTGCTTGCAATATCGGACTAGGAGTCACCTAGAAACTCATTAGAACCAAAAATCCTCAGTCCTGGCACTAAAATCATTGAATCAGAAGCTCTGGTATTCTAAGAATTTCCCCAGCTGATTCAGATCCAAGCTGAAGTTTGAGAACTACTATTCTAGAGAAGGAAGAAAAAAGAGTCCTCAACTAACACATGACTAAGAAGTGCAATAATTTTTCCTTTAGTAAAAATACAAGAATAGATAAATTCTATTTTCCTCAGCCCATTTTTCAGAGGAAGTATGTGGTTGACTGACATGTAACAAAGAATCTGGTTTATCTGATGTTACTTGAGTTCCTTGTCTCTGTTACCCCAGGAAAATTATTCTTGGATAACTAGTAGAATGTTGTCCTTAGGAATTTAACAGAAAAAGGGCTTATTAATGTGACTGAAAACCATTAGCTCAAGTCTTGATTAAAAAAAGGACGGCTCTTCAAGGGACCAGAAAATGCAAAGCATTGATAATGGTATACTGAGTAAGGTTAGTTAAAAGTTCAGTTTTGATTGTCCCAATTTGAGAATGCATAAATGAAGGGTATTACTCCTTGGAAATGCTTTTCTGGACCAAAGCTGTGGTCTTAGCACAAAGTAATTCATCAGATTGGGTATGGGAAGAGGAAATAGGAGAAAGTGTTAAAGATCAAGAATCTTACAGGAAAGTGGAAACATTTCAGTCTCTCACTATCTTTTAGGACTTGCATTAAACCTAATATAAAAGACAGCTGTAAAAATAAGACCACTCTTAGTATAATCACATAAGAGCCAACAACAGAGAGAGCATGTTTAATATTTGATTAATGCTTTGCCATAAGAGCTACCCAGGGTTAAATCAGAGTATTATGGCTAAACATGAAAGCAAACGTGTCACACTTTTAGAAATTCATTATAATATTCTCTCATGCGTAAACCGTGTTAGAGGACATCTTCAGGTTTCTTGAATATTAAAAGTCCTTCCTTGCTGTTCAAAACTCTGCTAATAATACTGTAAAAGAGTGAATGAAATTCTGTTTGCATTGTACCATTGTTAGTTACTCCTTTCTTTACTTACTCATTTATTCTCGTGTATGGTGGCGGATTCAGTTCCTTCTTTTCCAATCCTCTTTCTACGTCCTTAGTCAAGGTTCTTATCTCATACTCATCACACGGAATCTTCTCTATCATGCTGCTCCCTAAACTCATTTTGTAACCCCCCCAATCCCTTCACTGGGGACGTGGAAATACTCTACATCTTGGCATTTGACAAACATGTATTCCTCTGTGTTGCGACCCCTATGGCACTGTTCTCGGTGGCTGCAGGAAGGAATCAGGCGTGACATGGATTAGAAGTACAAGCTTGCGGGAGGCGGCCTAACCTTAGTTGCAGGGTCACCCCAAGCCCCCTTAGCAAGGGCTATTTATTAAGGTTATGCACAACAGGTGTGGAGAGTTAAGGTAATTACATAGGGGGCTGCATGCATAAGGGTTGACACGTGCTCTCCTCACGTGTACTTTCCCCACATGTTCTTTCCTCACATGTTCTTTGCCCTCATGAAGAAGTACCAAGCATCAATGTTTATCACATGCTTACTAGTGAGTGACCAATCTTATCTCATTCCGGAACACTGAGTTACTTGAGGGATTGCCGCAAAACGTCTCTAGGCTTGCCAGGAGACTGTCCTGTTCTCAACATGTCCTTTTAATGTGATAAGAAGCAGTAACTGTCCTTCGCAAGCATGGTGTCCATTCCTCTACACGTCTGCCTTTCTTTTTCTTCCAACTGCTTTGCATTTGACTTGTCCACCCGCACTAGGGAACATCACGTTGGTATCCTCTGTGTCCAGAGTCCATGTGTCCTGATGTACATACCCTTCAGAAAATTATTTCTGATTACTGTGTTTCTCTTCTTCCTCCTCCTCTGTGTAGCAAAATAAAAATTCATAATATTTGTTGAACTCTTCCTAAATTATCGGCAATGGGCTAATATTGATGTATGATATAACAAAATGAAAAAGAAACGGATATTTTTTTCTTATGGAGCTGTGAGATTTTTGTTTGCCTTTCCTTGACCCAAGTAGTTGAACCTCTTCTGATAGTAACATGAAATTCAGGAAGGTAAGCAATGGACAGGGATTTTAGCTGTTACCATCTCAGCATCAATTTCAACTAAACACACAAAAAGCTACGGTTTAATAAATGTTTATTGGTAGTAGTTGAGAAATAAATCCCAGTTTTTCTTATTCTGTTTGAGAGACCCTGCTGATGTTTAAGTGACTCCTTGGAAATGATGCTGAAATATATTTTTCCTAATTACTGAGTGGAAATATGAACCCCAACCAATATTTAGACTTGAATCGGATTGATCCCTGAAGGGCTTTTTCAAATCTTGGATTCTTTCTATTTTATTCACAGTATTAGGATACTAAGAGGAAGGGGAAATGCCCAGTCTAAGGCCTTACTTTAAAATTTTAAACTAATAGATTTTATAACACTGAGTAAATAATTCAACCTCCCCAGACCTTAGTTTTCCCATCTGCATAACAGAATAGTTTATGATTCTCAAGAAATAAAATGTTTAATATAACATTTGGATAGAGAGACATGGTGATATGAGTTGGCAGATGGCAATAGGTACTAGGAATCAGAACACTCAGGCTTTACAATGACACATTTAAGGTTAGAAAGTCACAGAAAAGTTGGAAAAATAGAATCCATATTTTCCTTATATGTATAAAATATTAGAGTCAGCCTGGGACACTCATAAGCTTCTGTTTATCCTTTATAAATTTTCTCTCATTTTATCACTAAGGGAATTAGAAGTCGCACTGTTGAATAATGATAAGTAAAATAAGCAAAAAATTACAGGGTATTTCAAAGCAATGTGAAAAATGAACTGAGAAATAAAGAAATCATCTAAGACTTACTAAGGATTATGTTTTCTTACCGTTTGTTTGATGCTTTCCTAAGTCACAAATTTTCTTACCTTTTACGAAAGGTAATGCGTTGTTTAACAATACAAATCCTATAGAGACCTGTTGATGAAGAATGAAGAAAACTGCTTTTAAATGAGTGATTTGATCTCTGTAAATACTTACATCGGACGGTAAGAAGTCTCAACTTTCATGTCTCATCTGAAAAAGATTTCTGTCTTTTTCAATAAATATAAAGAAATGTATATGTGTTTTTTTCCATCGGTCTTGAAACATTATAAAGACCTATCTCTGCCATATTTAAATTAATTGTAATTAAATTATAATTTCTATAATACATTATAATTCAGAAATTGTTAAATTATCGTAATGTAATATGACTTACATATGTCTGTAATAAGCAATCCTATTACCTAGAGTTGCCTTATAATGATAATTTCAGCAATGCACATCTGGGAAAGAAATTAACACTCAAGATTTTAATAATAAATATATTTTAAAAAAGAAATATAAATAAAGGCCCTTTTACACTAATGACAATATATTTCAGAGATGTTTGAATCATAGTTCCTTCTTAGACTGCTTTCTGACATTGTTCAGGTGGATTTTTGCCAATTTCAAACTGGTTGATTCATTTTTTTTTTTTCATATCAAGAGTAAAGAAAACTAGCCTGTGAAGTTAAATTTCAAATCCACAAGCTTAATTTACATGTGCCCACTATAAAAAAAAGTCATGCTAATTCATGGAATAGAAATACACATTTTGCTAGTCAATATTTAAAAGTGTGGGGCGGCGCCTGTGGCTCAAGGAGTAGGGCGCCGGTCTCATATGCCGGAGGTGGCGGGTTCAAACCTAGCCCCGGCCAAAAAACAAAACAAAACAAAAAATAAATAAATAAATAAATAAATAAATTTAAAAAAATAAATAAAAGTGTGAGAGAATTCTGTCAGTAACTCATTTCATGTAAATTTCTAAGTATTATGTAATTTTATTTTTTCCACAGAACAAGTTTCATCAGCATCTCGTAAGTAAAGTAGAAACAGAAGTCTGGCATGGTAACATATGTAAAAAATCTACCCTTCAAAGAGATAAGAGGCTTACACTTCTACAAACAATGCTTAGAATGTAGTAAAAAGACTTAGTTCACAAATTAAACCCATGATAGAGCATGCTGGGTAACCTCATGTGGGCTGCTAACTCTGCCCTCTGGGCTTACTGCATTATCTCCAGACAATTTACTCCTTTCCTGTGTTCTAGAATATCTTAAAATCTACTAAACTCCTCAGAACAACACCATGCCCCATCTTACCTAAACCCTTTAATATCTAAGTCGATAAAATCAATTCCTTAGTGACAGAGTAAATAGAATTTCAAATAGAATCTCCTTCAAACTTGCTGCCACCAGATCTACAAATAAACCTGTCCTTAGATGTGTTCTTTTCCAAGACTTCCACTTCCGTTCTAATTCTGGTCATCCCTTTCCTTCTGAAGAATTTGCCCAAGGATTGTTCTTTATTCTGTGTCTTTAGAATCTCTCTGTGGATTGTATTAAATATAACCATATTTCTAAACTAATACAAGTTACTCCACCTTAAAATTGTATTTAAAAATGCAATAACTGCTTCTCCTTGATTCATCATTTCCATCCAAGACCACCTTAATTCTCTCCTTTCACTGTATATAGTCCCTTGAATAATCTGGGTCCATAACATCATGTCCTAATCTTTTACTTTGACTCTCTTTTATCTGGTTTTCTTACTCATGATGTCATTGATTCTATTTGGTTTTATTTTTTCACTACATCTCTGATGACATCTATCTGATTAAATTCAGTAAAATCCTCTTGATCTTCATTTATCAGCAATTGCACTGTTGATGTCACCTTGTTATCTTGGTTGGTTATAACTCTTGCCCTAGGTTTCCATGATATTACAAAAACCTGCATTTCCCTTTACTTTCTGAACCCTTTTTTGAAGAGCCGTATGCCACCCTTTCATTCCTCTCCATATTAGTAGAGGTTGGAATTCTAGAGGACCTAGATCTTTTTTTCAAATGCCATACTCTCTGTCTAGATGATTGTGTTTTCTACTGTTTTTGTTTTTGTTTTCTAGAATTAGGTTTTGGTTCACATTGATAGAAACTTCAGAAAAACATTATGCTATATGTCTATGTCTGGATTCTATCATGTTTTTAAGCAACATGAATTTGCTGAGTGTACCCAGATCATATCTCCAGCAAAGGTGGTCCTCTGAGCACTAAGCTTCCATATCTACATGTTCACTTTACAATCTACTATTGAATGCCTACTATGCTTACAGGGGACACAGCAATCAGTGAACGAATGAGAAAGAAGCCTGGGCATGGTGGCTCATGCCTGTAAACCCAGCACTTTGGGAGGTTAAGATAGGATGCTTGCTTGAGCCTAGGATTTTGAGACTAATCTGAGCAGCCCATTGAGAACCCTGTCTCTATAAAAAATATACAAATATATACACAAAATTAAGTGAGCATGGTGGTATGTGCCTGTAATCAAAGCTACTATGAAGCTGAAGCAGGAGAATAACTTGAGCTGAGAGTTTGATGTTGTAATGAACTATGATGATGCCACTGTACTCTAGCCCAGACAACAGAGCAAGACTTTGTATCAAAAAAAAAAAAAAAAATCCAGAAAGAAAGTAATATAAAACAAAACTTTGCCTTCTGTCTTGTTAACAATTCTAAAGGGTAATCGGATGAAAAAAATTAGCAATCTTCTTATTCGTAATTCATCATTATGTAAGGAAAGGATAAAAGGTTTGAAATCTTAGATGAAGTGGCCAAGGAAGGCATCTCTGTGTAAAAAGTGCAAAGATGAAACAACTGGCCTTCGGGTCCCCTGAGGGAAGAAGACCTGTCCAGTCAAAAGGTACAAGAGAAGGCTGAGGGCAGACCTGTGATTACATTAAAGACATCACTAGCAGGCTAGTGCACTTGAGTGAAAGAAATGGGTGAAAATGATGACGTTAGAGAGGTAATGGATCCCTGGTTAAGAAGACCTCAGGCATCAATTCAAGTTGTTTGGTTCTTACTATAAGTAAAATGGGAAGTTATTGGAGGGTTTTGAGCAGAGGAATGACAATGATAAACTTACATTTTAGTGAGATAAATGAAATGACATAAATTAAGAAAGAAATGAAGTACTTGGAATAGTGTGCAGGCAGTGGAGGTAGTGATAATTTTTAGAATGCTGATATTCGGAAAGTTGAGCAGTGGTTTTCACATAAGGTATCATGAGAAGAGGAATAGCATCAAGACAATTCCAGTATTATTTATGTTAGTTGTGAATAACTGAACAATTGGAGGAATTTATTTGACCTTCACGGACTAGAGTAAAATTGGAAACTGATGTAAAATATTCAAATTATCCAGCCAAAGCATCCTCTTGTACACCTCTTGTACAGTGTTCTTCTCAGTAAATAATCTTGATCATATGTTTAAACCAGATACTCTTTTTTTTTTTTTTTTTGAGACAGAGTGTCACTGTGTTTTCCTCATGGTAGAGTGCTGTGGCGTCACAGCTAACAACCACCTCCAATTCTTGGGCTTAAGCGATTCTCTTGCCTTAGCCTCCCAAGTAGCTAATCCAGATACTCTTGAATCCTATTGTATCTGTCTTCTTGAGAAGAATGTCTTTAAACATGTATATGGATATTATATAAAATATAGATAACAAATACTGACACGATGAATCCACTGCCTAATTATCCATTTTGTTCAAGTCTATTACATAAGAAACTTAATCAGATTCCTCATATCCATTTTGCCTAAAGAAAAAAAAGTTTTAAAAGTAAAAATAAAAAAATTAGATTCTTAGCTTAAAACCATTTGATGATTTTTTCAATTTCCCTTAAATTACAAAATTCTTATATTAATAACTAAACCCTTGAATAGTCTATTCCCATCTGCCTCTCTACGTTTGTCCTGAGCCACAATATGATTTAACCTATTTATTCTAACCCTGGTGATATTCATTCAGTTCCTCAAATAGACTCCACTCTATTTGTACCTTAAAATCTTCACATAAGTAATTTTCCCATGCAATTTAAACACTGGTTAATTTCTACTCCTTTTACAGTCTCATATAAAGCCACACATAAAAATGTAATTTCTGAATCCACAAAAATACTAAATTCAAAAATCGAATGTATTGATAGCATTTCAAGCTGTAATTATTTATATAGTATGTTGCTATGTGGATTATGAATTTTATGAAGACCTAAACTAAAAAGTATTGATGATATATAGGCTTTCTGCACTTACAATGTAGAATTCATCTGTCAAATTAATAACAGGATAGAGTTTATTTTGGTTTTAATTCATCTTTTACAGTATATCAAGTAGAAATGTTTTCATTTGGTTATGAAGTGTCAATATTTGTACATATCAATTAATTTAAAGTAGTATTTGATAAATATTAATTCATGATGCATTTGTATATTAATTTAATGACTGGCTTCTCAAATTTACATAATTTTTGATTAGTTATAGGCATTTCCAAGTTGTATATAGAAGAATAAATTTTTAATACATTTTCCATTATAAATAAACTGGCAAACACTATATTAAACAAGTCTTAAAAATGTATACCTTTAGCACAAAAGTTCTCATCGTTATTATGTAATACAATAAACTTCTAAATTCCAAGAGGGTAATCAAATGTGAAAAATTACTTAAGCTTATATGACCATTGACTCTCTAATATTAAGAACTTGCTGAGTATCAACTCACAAGGAAATCTAGACTGGCTAATATATGAATATTTTTAAAAAATGTTAATTTATTTCAATTGAAAAATCAGAATTATTGGCAGAAAGCATTTAATCACAAACACTTGATGACATATAAATTCATGTTGATACGGTATTGAAGTGAAAAGTGCAGAATTAGTATACACAAAGAGATTTAATTAAATATTTCAAAGTGACAGTTTAATGAAGTCTCAGTTTCGTTATCACTATGAATAGTTGTATAGTAGTCCTCCTTTATCCATCCACGATATGTTTTTCAAGATCCCCAGGGAATGCTTGAAACCATACATGCTAACAAACCATATATGTGATATTTTGTTACTATACACACATATCTATAATAGAGTTTAGTTATAAAGGACAATATAAAGGACAATAAGAGATTGGCACTAATGGTTACTAATAAAATCAAGCAATTATAACAATAACAACATGCCAACATCATTACTCTTGCATTTTGATGCCGTTATTAAGTAAAATAGGGTGACTTGAACACAGAGTTGTGATACTGCCACAGTGAGTCTGGTAACCAAGAGTAGGACTAAGTGGCTAATAGGTGGGTAAAGCAAACAGTGTGGATAAGCTGGACAAAGATATCATTGATGTCCTGGGTGGAATGAAGTAGAAAAACATACACAGTTGGACGGTGCCTATGGCTCAAAGGAGTAGGGCACCAGCCCCATATGCCGGAGGTGGCGGGTTCAAACCCAGCCCTGGCCAAAAACTGCAAAAAAAAAAAAAAAAAAAAAATATATATATATATATATATATGCATTTTAAAATTAATGACGTTTATTTCTGGAATTTTCCATTTAATACTTTTAGACCATGTTGACATAAAGTGAATCCATGGAGGGAGGAGGAGGAATTTATGTATATGAAATTTCTTAGTAATCCATTATTTTAAAAAATGATGGTTTTATCTGTTTTTTTAAAAGAAGTTATATTCCTTTCCAAATTTTAAACCAAGAGGACATTGATGTTTATTTCTGATTCTTGTGGATATCGTGAAAGGGAAGATAATTTCAAGGAATATATATTCCTTGATTATAAGCTGCATTCAAAATCAGAATATGGCCTGGGAATATCCATCCATTAAATTTTGCATGTAAGCTTATTTTCTCACCATATACTTTGAAATACTGTCCTTTTACCACTGTACAGGATATTTTATCTTACACAAGCGGATTAGAAGAGTCTTAAGTAAGCAACTATTTATGGAGAAATGCATTCTATATAAATGTTTTGAAAATCAATAAAACTAATTCCCCAAGATTATAAAAAACAAAAGCATTGTAAATTTACTATGCCATACTAACATCTTAAATAAATCTGAAAACTTCAACTGACATCCTAATTGGTGTCTGAAAATACTTTGTACACCACTTTTGAATTTTACATTGAACTGAATTGATCCTAGTAAAGACAAAAATAAGACTTTGAATGTGACCCAACAGACACTCTATATATCCATAGGCAAAATTTTGTGTAGATATATTTTTAAGAAGTAAAAATAGTGGGAATTCTGACCTTTTAAAATATTTTCTCATTCTTAGTTTATCTTATCCCTACTTTGCAGCATATGTAGAATTAATTTTTTTTTATAAATCCCTCAATGCATTTAAAATACACATATAGTTGAATGATTGGTCTTCTCATGTGATTGAGAGTAGCCCTCCAGAGTAACAAAAGCCTAGTAGTTTGCATTTCTGCTCCGTCATGAGGTTCTTCTAGAAATCAGCTTTCTAAGGTATAATGTGTCAATGAGAATCGGTCCTAAGTCTCCTGCTGTGTATCCTCGATTTCTGTCTGTGGGGGGTTTCCTTGGACAACAATCATTTGTAGAAATTCTTCAGGTTCACTGCTCTATCTGTGCCTTGGTTTCCTTATCTTAGCAAAATATACAAGACTTTATGCTTCTATTTGAGTTGAGATTTTCTTAAGAGGCTGAATTTTGCTACGTGCATTTAAAAGTGTTTCTAAAAAAAAGGTTTAAAACACAATTATATTGATTGTTGCTTATTCCACTAATCCTGGACTAAACAAATTCATGACTATTCTTTTTTTTTTTTTTTTTTTAATTGTTGGGGATTCATTGAGGGTACAATAAGCCAGGTTACACTGATTGCAATTGTTAGGCAAAGTCCCTCTTGCTATCATGTCTTGCCCCCATAAAGTGTGACACACACCAAGGCCCCACCCCCCTCCCTCCATCCCTCCTTCTGCTTCCCCCCCCATAACCTTAATTGTCATTAATTGTCCTCATATCAAAATTGAGTACATAGGATTCATGCTTCTCCGTTCTGTGATGCTTTACTAAGAATAATGTCTTTCACGTCCATCCAGGTTAATACGAAGGATGTAAAGTCTTCATTTTTTTTTTAAGGGCTGAATAGTATTCCATGGTATACATATACCACAGCTTGTTAATCCATTCCTGGGTTGGTGGGCATTTAGGCCGTTTCCACATTTTGGCGATTGTAAATTGAGCTGCAATAAACAGTCTAGTGCAAGTGTCCTTATGATAAAAGGATTTTTTTCCTTCTGGGTAGATGCCCAGTAATGGGATTGCAGGATCAAATGGGAGGTCTAGCCTGAGTGCTTTGACCTCAAAGCACTCAGGCTAGGCCTCCCGTTATATTTGCATATTTTCTTTTCTTTTTTTTTTGTAGAGACAGAGTCTCACTTTATGGCCCTCCGTAGAGTGCCGTGGCCTCACACAGCTCACAGCAACCTCCAACTCCTGGGCTTAAGCGATTCTATTGCCTCAGCCTTCCAAGTAGCTGGGACTACAGGCGCCCACCACAACGCCCAGCTATTTTTTGGTTGCAGTTTGGCGGGGGCCGGGTTTGAACCCGCCACCCTCCGTATATGGGGCCGGCGCCTTACCGACTGAGTCACAGGCGCCGCCCTTATATTTGCATATTTTCAATCAGGCAAAAGCTTAATAACTAGGATCTATAGAGAACTCAAATTAATCCACATGAAAAAAGCCAACAATCCCATGTATCAATGGGCAAGAGACATGAATAGAACTTTCTCTAAAGATGACAGACGAATGGCTAACAAACACATGAAAAAATGTTCATCATCTCTATATATTAGAGAAATGCAAATCAAAACAACCCTGAGATATCATCTAACCCCAGTGAGAAGGGCCCACATCACAAAATCTCAAAACTGCAGATGCTGGCGTGGATGTGGAGAGAAGGGAACACATCCACGCAAACTGGTGGGACTGCACCAGGCCCACTGGTGGGACTACAAACTAGTACAACCTTTCTGGAAGGAAGTATTCATGACTATTCTTGTTCTCTAAGTCATTTTTGGTAATAAATTAAAAACTTTATGAATTATTGCTTATTTTTAAATGTTAAATACATTGGGATCATATGTTTATATCAATTTGTTTTGCAATAACAGCATCGTGGAAGTGAACATTGACTTCAGATGCAAAGATATTGTATGTATACAAAAGAAACAAAATAGAAAGCTCAAGGACAACTTAAATGGAAGAAGACTAAACCTTAATATGTAGAAAACGTGAAAACATTCGCATTTCACCATGGCACAGCAAGTCTCTCATGGTATTTAAGCAGATGACAGATAATTATCTGGCAGAGATATTATAGGGCAAATTCTGGCTCTGAGAGAAAAGTTGTTCCAATTATTTTTTGTGGACATTTTAACTCTAATATTTTATAATGATTTCAGTATTCTGCTGTAGAAAATTAATAGAGGAAAATATGTTTATGAGACATTATCCTAAAAAACAAAAAACTTGCCATTATCAAAACATAAAAAACTCATATTTATTTTAAGTATAAAAATCTTATCAAATTATTTTCTGATATCAAAAAATAAAAGCACCAACAAAGATCCCTCCCCCCCAAACAGGAAAAATACCAGGGGCTGAAAAACCAGACTTCTAGGCTAAAAGATACATTTGAACTGCCCTAGAGAATTTGACTTATTTCAGTACAGTAGAGAGAACGCAGTATTTTTACGGGTTATTAAATGAGAATGAGAGAAGGTATAGACCTTAACAAATGAATATTTTGAAAGGAAAACACCACCACAGGCAGCCGCAGACCCACAAGTACGATCCTGTTAGGACTAGGCTGCAGACACAGTGGAGACAAGGAAACTGATACTTGTCTCCCCAGCTATGGATGACACACAGATACCCTGAGAAATTCTAGTCACAGAACTACCCGCAAGCACATCTAATTTTTGAATTTTCAGTAACTACTATTCCCAAACTCAGAGAAACACAATTAGCTGAAATTAGCCCTGGGTATGAAGCAAACGCAGTACCTGCAATAAAAAATGTGATATTCTCTGAGGAATAAACTGTCAACTCATTTCCTACAGGTTCCACCAAGCTCAAGCGAAAATTAATCATAGTATAAAATTATAAAATAAATGGCTGCCAGTAGCTAGAGGACAGGGCAACAGGAAATAGTTTTTCAATGGGTATAAAATTTCTGTTATGCAAAAAAAGTAAGTTCCAGAGATCTTTCGTACAATTTTCTACCTGTAGTTAACAATATGATGTTGCAACACTTGAACTTATGTCAAAAGGATAGATCTCAAATTAATTGCTCCTAAGAAGTACAACAAAATACCACAAAAAATGGGAATTATTAGAGCTGTACATGATTAGTACCTTGGTTGATGCTGTGATGGGTGTATGCATATGCGTAAACTCATTAAAAGGTCCATATTAAATCGTTATGATTTTTATCATATTAATTATACCTCAATAAAACTAAAACAAATAAAAACAGAGCTTAGCATTTTCATATTGAATGAAGGACCATCAACCTAGAGGAACATGGTGAACAGGAGAGAGCCTTAAGTGAAAGACCAGAGACAGATGAACCCTCAGAATCCAGGCCTCAGGGTCTAGTTAAGAAGTGTAGGGTTTATCCTTAGTGAAAGGAAGGCTTCGGGGACATTAAGCATGAAAGTAACGGGCTTGATTTTCTGATTTATAAGCCTCTGCTGTACATGGAAATGAGGAATAGGTGCTTAAAATAGAGTGGGGACAGTGGCAATTTGACAATTGGAAAATTTGAGCTATATTTCAGAGTGATTAATGAAAGACTTGCTGATTATGGAGAAAATAAATAATCAAAACATAAAAAATAGTTTCTATCTAATGTTTTAGTGTATTGCGGTGTTGTTTACTGAGACAGAGAACTGTGGATGTGATGTTTAAGGAGAGGGATTCTGTGTTTCTGTTTCTATTTTGATTTCAAAAAGCATTGAAATGTGAGATATTTTCATGACAACATGTAGATTGAAAGTAATAAACTGAAAATGAGCCCCAGTGGCAGCTAGGTTAATAGGGGGGAACTGAAATTAAGACAGTAATCGAAACTTGCCAAATGTCTTTCCGACTCACAAGACAAACTTCTCCAGATAGGACATGATTGCGCATGGCAACCTGAGCTCCCCTTTAATATCATTTGTCATTTTCTTAGACTCTTTCCTCCAAGATCAGACCTGAGACAAACTGATCTAAGAGAGACACTTGGGATCAAAAGATAAATTTAAATATTCCAGCAACTCCCGAGTTTAAAAATTCCAACTCTTCTCTACTTGAACCATCCTGTAACAAGTTCCAGCAAATCCTATCCCTCTCATATCCCTTTCTGAGGGGCCACATTTTTCCTTTGCTATGAATTTTCCCTTGCTGCCATTAGTTAATAAACACAATGCTTTCTCACTACAGATGTTTCTGGAGGTCTTTGGTCAAATTTGTAGTTTAGTTCATAAATGGAGAGCTTCAAGAAGATGTGTAGCCTGGTGATGGCCTTATCAGACAAAAGGTCTTTAATGAGGTAAAACATAAAAAGTAAAGAATTTTGACTCATGACAAATAAGGAGATAATGTCAATGAGAAAGCAATTAACAATGCTGCATGAGGGTGGGGGGGGTACAAACAGAAAGAAAGGAAATCACAGGTGTTTTGTTTGAGTATATTCATGAAGACCAAATTGGAGAGACAGATAGTAAATGGAGACACAGCATGTGGATAATAATTCCATGATGTTTTGTTGAAAAGTGGGTGAATATCTTCATAGGAATGAGGAGTCTTATTAAAGATTTGAATATATTTGTATGTTAAAGGAGATGCCTCAAGGTGACTAAAACAATTATACAACAATTAAGTTACGATAGAAGATAAGAATAGGTAACCCATATGTCTGAAGGCCGCTCGCCTGTCTTCTTCGGAGAAGTTTCTTTTCAATTCTCTTGCCCAGCCATCTTTAATCATCAAAGAAATGCAAATCAAAACTACTTTGAGATATCATCTAACTCCAGTGAGACTAGCCTATATCACAAAATCTCAAGACCAGAGATGTTGGCGTGGATGTGGAGAAAAGGGAACACTTTTGCACTGCTGGTGGGAATGCAAACTAATACATTCCTTTTGGAAAGATATATGGAGAACACTTAGAGATCTAAAAATAGATCTGCCATTCAATCCTGTAATTCCTCTGCTGGGCATATACCCAGAAGACCAAAAACCACATCATAACAAAGATATTTGTACCAGAATCTTTATTGCAGCCCTATTCATAATTGCTAAGTCATGGAAGAAACCCAAGTGCCCATCGATCCAGGAATGGATTAACAAATTGTGGTATATGTACACCATGGAATACTATGCAGCCTTGAAGAAAGATGGAGACCTCACCTCCTTCATGTTTGCATGGATGGAGCTGGAATATATTCTTCTCAGTAAAGTGTCTCAAGAATGGAAGAAAAAATATCCAATGTATTCACCCCTACTATGAAACTAACTTAGGACCTTCACATGAAAGCTATAACCAAGTTACAACCTAAGAACAGGGGGAAGGGGGAAAGCATGGGGAGGGAGGGGGAAGGTGGGTAGAGGGAGCGGGATTGAAAGGATCACACATGTGGTGCATCTTACAAAGGTACATGTGAGCCTTGGCAAATGTGGAATGTAAATGTCTTGACAAAGTAACGAGGAAAATGCCAGGAGGGCTATGTCAACTAATGAGATGAAAATGTGTCAAATATTCTATGAAACAAGTGTATGGTGCCCCATGATCATATTGATGTACACAGCTATGATTTAATAAAAAAAAAAAAAAGAATAGGCAACCCAGCATAAAAAACTGAGGCTGTCTCTTTGTAAAAGGGGCGGGGTGGTGTCACTGCTTTAATTATAAAAAAAGGTAAAGAAGAATACAAGTGTGATTTGAGGTTGGTTTAGAGGTGGAGACATGGGACAGGTTGGATTAATTCTCTCTCTGTATTTACGTATCTCCTCCCCTCCTTATTGTTATCTGTCCTCTCCCTCCCTTCCTTCAGACATTAATTGTATGTATGAGATATAAAAGCTAGAAGGTGAAAGAAGACTGAAGAAAGATAGGAAAATATATAATTGGTATCTAGAAGGATTTTTGAGCTTCCTATTAAGGTCAATAATATTTCTCAGCCTAAGCTCAGTGGGTAGGGCACAGGTCACATACACCAGGGCTGGTGGGTTTGAATTTGGTGAGGGCCTGCTAAACAATGACAACTAAACAATAAAAAAAACATAGCCAGGCATTGTAGCAAGCGCTTCTAGTCCCAGCTACTTGGGAGGCTGAGGCAAGAGAATCACTTACGCCCAAGAGTTTGAGGTCACTGTGAGCTGTGATGCTATGGCACTCTACCAAGGGCGATATAGTGAGGGCATGCTACCAAGGGTGATATAGAGGGACTCTGTCTGGAAAAAAAAAAAAAGAAGCAGCAGCAGCACTGGGATTATGAAATTAAATCAATATTTCAACTTTACTTTTCCTTCAGGATCATTCAACAATTTGTATAAATTTATAGCAAAAGAAAATAGAAAATCAATTCAAGAAACGAATATTAGCCTAGTGAGAAGAATGTACTGTGGTGACTCTAATTAATATAGAATTTAAAGATTGGGGAATTTGAAGCAGAACTACCAAGACTTGCTAACTGGTTAGAGATGCTATGGAGAAAAGGAGAAAGTCAGGCCTGACACTGGATTCTCAGCTGAAGGAGTCTGCTGTACATGGCTATGTTGTTAGGATGTGCGGATGTTCCCTGGTCCCCCATTTCCCAGTGTCAAGAAGGAGTCCTGATACCAAGTCAAGTTAGAGAGGAAGTGCTCACAGACACTGAGCAATCTCATATGGTTTATTAGAGGAAGAAAAAGAAGCTTGATGAAATGGAAGGAAAGAAAGAAACTACATGAAGAGGCACACAAGGAAAATACATTCCAGAGAGAGAGGATGGGTCAGTCTCCACAAGCTCAGGAAGACCCAGGCTCTAAGCACCTGCTGCCTTTTATCTGCTCTCTGGTTTGCCCCACCTCTCTCAACAGGATTGGTTGCTATTTCTCAGCTTTGGTTTGGTTAGGTTAGTTATACACTTATAACAGTTTCTATTGCTATGTGTGTGTCTTCTCCAGAATGAAAGCTGCACCCATGCTATGCTAACTAGATGGTAATGAACCCCAAGTTATTAAAAGTCACTAGGAACTCATTACTATGATTCTTCTGACCAGGAACCAGTTCTAATCTGCAATTTTATTCCTAGCTACAATTCAGTTCCCCTCTCCATCCTTAGCCACTTCCTTGCCACCTGTTTACCCTCCATCAGACCTAATGATGCCATTTACAGTAGTGAGGGTGGATGGTGTAAGTTATCTGCCACTGTGTGGCATATATTTCTGGTAGCATTGGATTTTTAAAGAGAAGTCTGGATTAAAAACAGAATTGTGAGTAGTGTGAAAACAAAATAATAAAAAATAGCCTTGTGAAATTATGTGATGTCTCAGAAAGAGATTGTAGAATACAAATAGCAGAAGACTTCGATGAGAATCCCAAAGATTCCCCAATAGTGTAGAGTGAGGAAGATGAAAGGAAACTTTGAAATGACATTGGAAACTTTTCCAACGACATTGGAAAAGGCGTTAAGAGATAGAGAATTAAAAAATGGGAGGGTTTAGTATTGCTTAATCCCATTATATGTATGAAAACATTAAGAAATTCTGCTTATGGGGTAAAGTGATTAATAATAGATAATACTATGTGTATTACTATGGAGATGGTTAATATTTTTCTGAGTCAAGTTTACAATCATAGGAACAAATATCACATTGGGATGAATAAGGAAATTTTGTAGCACTGATTAAGGTTAAATTAGTCATTCATTGTGGCATAAGTTAAAAAAAAAAAAAACAAGCTAGTGTTCTACATGCTAATGAAGTGACAATAAGGAGTGACAGAAGACAGTCTCCTGAGAGGTGAATTGTCCCCCGCCAAAGTTTAAAGGAAATGAATTTCAGAGCAAACAATTATCAAAATTGAAAATAGTGAGGACACTCATTTCATTTTAACAGAGAGGAAAATACACACAGAGATAGAGGCAGGAAGACGTAGAAATTCCCACGGAAGGAGGATGAGGGAGTTCACATCTAACAACCATGAAATTCTCAGAATATTACAGGAAAAGTTAATATTCTGAAGCCAAAGGAAAGGTACTAAAGGTATTAAGACTACGTATTCAGAAAATGGGACCACGTACAGACTGGAGGCATAGGATAATACAATAGTATTCAGTGGAAATTAGCCATTAACTTAGATTACAGCAATCTGGTTGTGTGATTTCCTCTGGTTAAGATATTTTTAAGAGTGGATCACAGCCCTCATGGAGATAAGTGGAATGAGAAAAAAGTTGGGCATAAAAAGAGTCAATTCATTTCTCATTTAAACTAACTAATAGTGTGGAACTCATTGCATGTATTTGTACTAGCCAGGATCATATAGATTCTGTTTCCATTATAAAACAAAGAACAAACAAATAAACAAAAGGAAAAATTCAAAATATCAGCAGTTTAAGAAGTTAAGGTTTATTTATTGCTCATGTAACAGCCTGATTGGTATTTAATAAGTAGACATTTATATGGTATGTTAGTAAATGAGTTTGTTTATTTTTCACCCCAAGTAGTGGCTCTATTGGCCCCAAGGGCATACTCAAAGACTTTGCATTCATCAGTTTTAGAAAAGTGGACCAAGGATTTCATGGGAGAATCTGGGAAGGAAAATGGCACACCTCACTATGACCGTATTCCATCAGCCAGAACAGGCTACGTTGCAACAATACGACTGCTTTTCTCCTTGGCACCCAGGGTGGGGGAAATGGAAAGGTGAGCATCTAGCCAGTTCCCACTGTGGTAGAGTAAATTTAATCCGTATATGTCTTTCATCAATTTCATAAGAAAATTATCCAGATCAGAGACCTTATCTATTTATCTTCAAGGTTATAAGTATGTCAGAAGGATGACTTTTCAAAAATAATACCAAATGTACAAATTGCTGAAGTAGCTCAATGAAAAAGTGAAGTAAGAAATAAACCATTATTATTCCATTTGTAACATAGCTCAAATTAAAATATGACCTCAGGAAATAGTTTGGTAAGGAAAGCCAGTTTTCTCAATTAAAAGATAAAAGACAATGGTTAAAAATGTTGATTTTGTTAAATGATGGTTTATGCATAATAACAAAAAAAAAATCCAAAATATAGTTTCTCTAAGAATACGATAACCACCATTTTTTATGGTGGTTCACAGTTTTTGTAAAATTTCAAAAAAACCCCACATTATTCTTTACTGTTTATATTTTATGATATTGTCTCATTTGGATAATAACAAAACATATTCTGTGAAAAGCAAGAATAAAATCAATACTATAAAAATATAATTTAACAATAAAAATTAATGTCACAAAAAAGTAAGACCTTATTTTAGCCACCCATCTTGTACTAATTTTCCTTTTTGAATAAGATTGGTGATTTTCTAACATCAAAGACCTGAATTTTATATTGCCATTGAGAGCAAAAAATAACAGAATATATGTACCAAAGGAAAATAAAATCTGCATGCCTGCTCAGAGTTCTATATTCCTAAAGGGATGATCTTGGATTTTGTTTATTTGTTTTAGGCATGCCGACTGCATGGATCAGGATAAAAAAAATGTGAAATTATGTATAGAATAGAGTGAGCACACATGACTCCATTTATAGTCTTCTAAATATTGGTCTGACTTAGCCTACTTATTAAAGTATCAAATGAAGCAGATTTTTAAAAGTAACCACATAACTATATATAAAAATCCTAAATCGGCACTTGAAATGGCTCTAGAAGTGTCAGCCAAACTACTTTTAATTTCCAAGAAATTAAATTTCAACTCTCAAGAGGAAATGGATTACAATAATAATCATGATAGTAAAAATAGAAGAAAAAATAACATTTAAAATTTACAATAATTTCTATTACACTTTTAAGGTTAATTTTTTTTTAATTCCCTTTTTAATTGCTCAGTTACCCCAGAGATGGATGCATTCTTTTCCACGAGAAGTGCTATATTATCATCCCACGGGGTTAGGCTGGCAGTGTGGACTATGTGAAGAAGAGTAAGAAGGGAGAGAAAATTCTGAAATGAATCCAGGTAGGCACTTGTAAGTGTCAGCACTTGACAATAAATGTGCAGCCATCTACAAAGTGGTATAATTCTTGATTGTAACATATATTTTTATTTACATCACCATAAAAATCAATGGAGCATATTTTTCATGTGTGTTATGATTTATATGACACTATTGTCTGAAGTAGTAGAACTCTGGAAACACATGGGGAGAGACTGAACACACACCCACTCAAGCCTGTGTGAACACGCACATACACTCACACAACCACAAAACAAAGCAATAATTAATGAATATTCTATAAGAAAACAGGCTGACTTTAACATATTCACAGTTAAAATGCCACACTGAATTTATTAAAATGTATACATTCACTAGGATGCAGAACACAATAATTAATTTTTTTTATTTTAATGGATTAACATCACACTGTAAATATATTTGCATAAAAAGCTGTCAGACTCTCCAGTTATTTATCCTTGGAGGCATTTTTAATACATAAAACATTTTATTACAGTTTGCTTTGACCTTCCTATCAGTAAGAAGCAGTGCTATGAAAAACTGTCATGACAGAGTAATGGTTTCTTTAAAAGGACAGTGAATTTGATATTTCTATGAAGAAATCTATTACCTAAAATACAGTCCACTGTAGCCAGAAATATGGGTTTTATTTGAATTTTAAAGAGCATTTCTGATCAAATATTATAAATTTGAGGTCATATATATTAATATACTTGAAAAGGTCAAGGACAAGGATTATATATTTGTTTGGAATAAAGTCAATTCATCAGTATTCTTTTTGTACACCTGCTATATTATCAGATCTCAATATGCGCACCATTGGGACAATTCTTTACACAGTGAATATACACACAAATAACTTGTACAAGAAATGAAGCAGAAGAAAGAGAAAAACAGTAAAGATTTAGCCTAGAATTTCAATTTTTGCAGGATTTTCTCCATATGACTCTTTTTCTTCTCTGCTTAGGCATTCAAAAGTGATATTGACATTTTATATCATGAAACATAATATTTCATTTTGGGGACAGGTCAAGGGATAGTAATGATAGATTTACGACCATGCCAAGATCATTACATGGATAAAAATACAGCAGAATGTCAAGAAATCCTTAGTCAGCTCTTCACATAGCCTGAACCTTACATCTTTGGAGGTGACTTTGTCCTTAATTCCTATCCAGAGCATCTCACTTCACACCTACATTTGTCAGATTTCTTACACAGTATTTCAGCATCGGGAAATTTTGAAAACTCTTCTTTGAAAAAATTGCCTTTCCCTCTTACACCAGAGACAGACAAATGAGCCATTTGTTCCCATATCCCATTTAAAGGCAAGGAACATACTGAGTACATTAAGGAAGACAGAAGCCTTGGAAGTCCCCGCGCTGGGAGGTATTGTACTATGAGGCAGGGATTGAAACCCATTCCAATTTTCCCCAAAATGACTCAGTATTAATTATCTGGCAATTATAAGCCTCTTTTGATGAATATGCATATTTGTATTTTCAATTAGTACATGAGGTCAGACAATTAAGTTCGCGAACTTAAAAAAAATGGTACCTACATCGTTACTGAATATCGCTACCGTAACCTTCAAGGTACTCACCCGGAGAATCTATACACCCATGCCAGCACTTCGTCCAGCTTTAAAGCAATCTTGAAACTCTGTTTCTGGAATGGCCATCAGAGCTGTTGGACAATTAAGTTCATGATTTCATCCGAGATAAAATGCTTTCAAGGGTGAACTAAGCAGTGGCATTGGTGTGTTATCTTCCCAACGGGAGGGCTTCAAAGGTGACCACAGTGACATTCAACAGTGAGGTCTGTAGCACTTTATTGAAGATAAGTTCACGACCTTATTTTCTGACCTATGCAGTATCTAAATGATTCCTAATTATTAAATTATTATCATTTTCTAAATGTGTAATATATGAGGAGAAACAAATATTTAAATGTTATTAGCATCAAGTACAACAATCAATAAATTGTTATAAATTCACAGCAGAAAATATTACTGCATATTTATACTCTGTTATTTATCTTGCCTGATTATAATCCAAAATATGTAATATATGCATTATTAGGAAATTATTGATTCATTTTATATATATATGTTCAACACATAAACACAGATATACATATTTATATATACAGATATGTGGGTGTATAAATATGTATCACACATATATAAATACACATATCTCAAGGAGCTTATCATCTAGGAAATACGATGAAAAGTAATGTGAATTAAACATATACAGTAGAACCTCTGTAGTGTCACCAGCCAAGGGACTGTAGCAAACTGGTCAACATATGGAGGTGGTCAACATAAGGAACCTTGGCTACTTACTGACACGTATATGTACTTTACTTTCTTGTATAGATTTTACTAGAGAATATCATACATAATCAATACACCATAGTATCATAATATAGTATCATACAAAATTAATACGCTCACTATTTCTCACTGTGTAATCATTCTTTCTGAAAAAGAAATCAGTTTTGGTCTGTTTCTTATTCTTATTACAAAGCAGAGAAAACACTCATGACTTTGACTACAGCCATCTGCAGCACAACTGAGCAATTTTTCCACAGCAAATGACTTTGAATGAATTATCGGATGCCTGACATCCTCTTCTTTTAGAGTCTTCATAATGTCTGTGTCATATCACTTGCTTCTTCTACTTCATCAGCTGCTTCATGCACTTTTATGCTGATCTATACTTTGGGCAATATCACTTTGAAGATTGTTCTGGGTCAGGTTCATTAAGATTGCCACGTCCATTACATCCATTGTAATGGAAAAACCTTCACAATCTACACTTTTGCATTTTTGCTATGGAAGATGGAGTGATGGGGCTAACACATCATGATCTTGGGTTGTGACAAATCCAGCTTTTTAAAAACACTTCTGTATTATTTCATGCTGAACTTTATTCTAAGCAGAATTGATCCACAGGACAACATCTAGAGCATTAACTGTTGCAGAGGATGAAGCTGCATCCCTTAGCAGACTATGGGTTTGGGTTTTAGTAATGACACACTACAGGAGCTGTGTTTGCCAGTTCATTTTAAATGTTTTGACAATGTCTTAGTCAAGAGGTTGGATTTTTGAGGTGGGGACTGGAGGCAGAAATTTGATGTCTCATTTGTGAGAGGATTCACTTATGGTAGCCAGGACAGTTGTCTACCATCAGTAGAATGCACCATTTTGTCTTCATCTTTTCTCAGTCAATGCCTCTGACCCACTCTTCAAACAGCAGTCATCCATATGCCCATGTTTGATCTGAGCTACAAGTGATGGGGAAGTCTTCAGGGTTCAGGTTTTTGAATGTGCATGGATTTGAGAAGTTATTAATCACCAAGAACTTTAGTTTCTCTTCAGTTGAGCTAGTGCAAGGCAGAGCTGTGCAAATTTTTTGGAAAGTTTCCCACTCTTTTATTTGTCCCCCTTCATGGCAAGGCTTCTGTTAGGCATTGCCTTGGGGGAAAGTCTATACTTGTCAGCATTAAAGGTGTCATCATTTCTGAAGCCTCTGGTGAAGTCTGGGAAATTTTTGATAAACTCTTCCACAACTTCTACTGGAACTTCATTGGATTTGCTACACAAGACTTTCTGGGAGACTGCATATCACAGTTTAAATTTCTAGAGCCAATGACTGGATTATTGGAAATCTGCCACCTTAAATACCTATGTGAAATTTTTAGGACTAGAGATTTGGGAGTTAACTGCTCTCATTTGTTTGAATTAGATTAATGTGGCTTAATTGAATTCTCTGTAATGAGAAAATATTCATCAAATATATAGAAAACCGTTATCATAAAAATTGTTTTGTCACATATATTTTTTTTAAATGTCACTGGAAATACAACTCAGCACAAATAGAATACTTGTTCTTTTTTTAATTTGGTTATTACTTGTTCCAACATGACTGAATAAAGCCTCAATGTATCCAGTAATAAGGACCATAGCGTGTATTTACAGAGGTTATGTAAACTTAAGTTCAGGATAGTTAAAAATTTTGTTTCTGTGAACATAAAGCCATTTATTATCTTCTGTATTTATTTAAAAAATTATTTCTAGTGATACTTAATATTATTTGGATATATTATCTGATATCTTTATTTTTCTAGGACTACCTTGAAACTTTAAAAAACTGTATAAAGTTATCTATAGGTTAAGAACAATATTTGTCAATTTTTAAATGTTTAAGATTAATAACAAAGAATAATAAATACAAACAATAAAAATATGTACACATACACAATGGAATATTATTTATCTATGAAAGAGACAATCCTTTAGTTTACAGCAATTAAACTAAAGACATCATGTTAAGTCAAATAAGCTAAGCCCAGAAAGACAAATAGCCCATACTCCCATTCATGTTTAGAAGAAATAAGATGTAGAACAATAAGGTGATACAGTTAATTAGTTACTGTATCTTTCAAAATAGCTAAAGCAGTGGATTTGAAATGTCCCCCAAACAAAGTCATAACATATGTCTTAAGCCATAGGTATTTTAGTAACTCTTATTTGATCATTACACATTGTATATTTAGTTGATTTTGATAATATGTTAATTCCATGTATTATCACATGTGCTCCATAAATATGTACAGATATTATATAAAAATTAAAAATAAAATTAAACAGAAACAAAAAAATAAAAAGAGGAAATTATTTGTTATCAGACTGAAAGATTCCTCAGTAGCTAAGAGGTAGAATGTTCTTGGTCTGTGAAAGAATTGGGGGAGGTCTTAAGATTCTGAGAGCAGTGATAAATAGTAATGTTCATTCACAACTAGTTAAGTAGTCATTACAAAATACTTTATTATACACATATAAGCCATCTTATCTATAATAATTTGAAATGTCATATTTCTAATTATAGCTATGTCTAGTTTTGGAGATTTTAACTTTTCCATTGATTTTTATATAAACATATTTGTTGTCGTGCCCATTTATAGTATACAATACTATCTTTCAGGGTTAATGCTCTTTGCTGCTCTCTTCTCCTAATCCTTTTCTTTATTATAATATTCTCATTAATATTTTTAGTTTTTTCCAATTTATATAAAAACTATAAAATAACCATGTAATTTCCCCCAGCACCTAATGTATGTTTATTAGAAGCAAATTAAATTAATACATCAATATGGTAGATTTGATATCTTCTTAGTATTAAGTTGTGACATTGAAAAGTATCGTATGCTTCTTCATGTGTTAAAAATTCATTTCTTGCTCTAAGCAATATTTTTCTTAGTAATTTAGCTGCAAAACCATTTAGATTATCTTTCATTATTTTATTATTTATCTTCAATTTTATTGTCAGTCTATTTTAACATACACAGTTCTTTATATTTTGAATATTTGATAGCTTATCTTTCTGGTCTGAAGTATAGAAATACTTTTAAACTGTAAGAATAGTAACAATTTAAGGTGTCCACACTTTGTGGGAATAAGTTGAATGCATTATTTCTTATCTTCCCAACTGTCAATAACATATAGCTTCCCATGGCTTTGACCTCTGCTTTTCTTGGGAAACTAATCAAAAGTAGTTATTGCTAAAGAACCAGTGTAATGAAGATTACAAGAAACATTATTCTCAAAAATATGAAAATCAGAAGGAAATTGACCAATAGTTGGAAGCACGTCACCTTCTAAGACTTAGCCAGAATCAAGTGGAAATTTTGAACAGGCCAATATCAAGTTCTGAAATAGCATCAACCATACGAAACCTCCCTAAAAAGAAAAGCCAGGGACCAGATGGCTTCACGTCAGAAGTCTACCAAACTTTTAAAGAAGAACTAGTACCTATATTACTCAACATGTTCCAAAACGTAGAAAAAGAAGGAAGACTACCCAACACGTTCTATGAAGCAAATATCACCCTGATCCCCAAACCAGAAAAAGACCCAACAAGAAAAGAAAATTATAGACCAATATCACTAATTAATATAGATGCAAAAATATTCTACAAGATCCTAACAAAAAGAATCCAGCAACACATCAAACAAATTATACATCATGACCAAGTCAGTTTTATCCCAGGGTCTCAAGGCTGGTTCAATCTATGTAAATCTATAAGTATAATTCAGCACATAAACAAATTAGAAAACAAAGACCATATGATTCTCTCAATTGACACAGAAAAAGGGATTTTTGATAATATCCAGAATCCCTTCATGATCAGAACACTTAAGAAAATTGGTATAAAAGGGACATTTTGTAAACTGATAGAGGCCATCTACAGCAAACCCACAGCCAATATCATATTGAATGGAGGTAATTGAAATCGTTTCCACTCAGATCAGAAACCAGACAAGGCTGCCCATTGTCTCCACTGCTCTTTAACATTGTCATGGAAGTTTTAGCCATCGCAATTAGGGAAGAAAAGGCGATCAAGGGTATCCATGTAGGGTCAGAAGAGATCAAACTTTCGCTATTCGCAGATGATATGATTGTATATCTGGAAAACATTAGGAATTCTACTACAAAACTCTTAGAAGTGATCAAGGAATAAAGCAGTGTCTCAGGTTACAAAATCAACACTCATAAATTAGTAGCCTTTATATATACCAACAACAGTCAAGCTGAAAAAACAGTTAAGGACTCTATTCCGTTTCACAGTAGTTCCAAAGAAGATGAAATGTTTGTGAGTTTATCCAACAAAGGACGTGAAAGATATCTATAAAGAGAACTATGAAACTCTAAGAAAAGAAATAGCTGAAAATGTTAATAAATGGAAAAACATACCATGCTCATGGCTGGGAAGAATCAACATTGTTAAAATGTCCATGCTACCCAAAGCAATATACAATTTTAATGCAATCCCTATTGAAGCTTCACTGTCATACTGTAAAGATCTTGAAAAAATAATACTTCATTTTATTTGAAATCATAAAAAGCCTTAAATAGCCAAGACATTACTCAGAAATAAAAACAAAGCACGAGGAATCACGCTACTAGACCTCAGACTATACTATAAATCGATAGTGATCAAAACAGCATGGTACTGGCACAAAAACAGAGAAGTAGATGTCTGAAACAGAATAGAGAACTAAGAGATGAATCCAGCTACTTACCGTTATTTGATCTTTGACAAGCCAATAAAAAACATCCAGTGGGGAAAAGATTCCCTATTTAACAGATGGTGCTGGGTGAACTGGCTGGCAACCTGCAGAAGACTGAAACTGGACCCACACCTTTCACCATTAACTAAGATAGACTCTCAATGGATTAAAGATTTAAACTTAAGACATGAAACTATAAAAATACTAGAAGAGAGCGCAGGGAAAATGCTTGAAGAAATCAGTCTGGGCGAGTATTTTATGAGGAGGACCCCCCCGGGCAATTGAAACAGGTTCAAAAATACACTACTGGGACCTGATCAAACTAAAAAGCTTCTGTACAGCCAAGAACACAGTGAGTAAAGCAAGCAAACATCCCTGAGAATGGGAGAAGATATTTGCAGGTTATATCTCTGACAAAGGTTTAATAACCAGAATCCACAGAGAACTCAAACGTATAAGCAAGAAAAGAACAAGTGATCCCATCGCAGGCTGGGCAAAGGACTTGAAGAGAAACTTCTCTGAAGAAGACACGTGCACGGCCTACAGACATATGAAAAAGTACTCATCATCTTTAATCATCAGAGAAATGCAAATCAAAACTACCTTGAGATACCATCTAATTCCAGTAAGATTAGCCTATATCACAAAATCCCAAGACCAGAGATGTTGGCATGGATGTGGAGAAAAGGGAACACTTCTACACTGCTGGTGGGAATGCAAATTAAAACATTCCTTTTGGAAAGATGTTTGGAGAACACTTTGAGATCTAAAAACAGATCTGCCATTCAATCCTATAATTCTTCTATTAGGCATATAACCAGAAGACCAAAAATCACATTATAACAAAGATATTTGTACCAGAATGTTTATTGCAGCCCAATTCACAATTGCTAAGTCATGGAAAAAGCCCAAGTGACCATCAATCCACGAATGGATTAATAAATTGTGGTATATGTACACCATAAAATATTATGCAGCCTTAAAGAAATATGGAGACTTTACCTCTTTCACGTTTACATGGATGGAGCTGGAACATATTCTTCTTAGTAAAGTATCTCAAGAATGGAAGAAAAAGTATCAATGTACTCAGCCCTACTATGAAACTAATTTATGGCTTTCATATGAAAGCTATAACCCAGTTATAACTTAAGAATAGGGGGAAAGGGGACAGGGATGGGAGGGAGGGGAGAGAATGGGCGGGGGGGGGTGATTGGTGGGATTACACCTGCAGTGCATCTTACAAGGGTACATGTGAAACTTAGTAAACATAGAATATAATTGTCTTAATATAATAACTAAGAAAATGCCAGGAAGGCTATGTTAACCAGTGTGATGAAAATGTGTCTAAGTGTTTATAAAACCAGTGTATGGTGCCCTATGATCGCATTAATTTACACAGCTATGTTTTAATATTAATTAAAAAAAAAAAAAGAACCAGTGCTTGGAATAATCTTGGTCTTTCATTCAATATCTTTGCAAAGAACTCTAAGACCTGCGGTCCTACAGCTCGACTTTCATTTCCTGACACCTACTTACTCCTAAATGTTTTATACATTTTGTTAAAATCACAGGCTTTACCTATTTCTACTCTGTTGTATCCCTGCTTCATAAGTGCCTTTTTTTACAATAAAATAAAATAAAATAAAATAAAAGAAGAAGAAAGAAAAAAAAGAAAGAAAGAAAAACAAATAAAATAAATAAATAAAACCCAAGCACGATAAATGAGACAGATATACTCTCCTAATCAGTAACAGGAGAAATTGTATACCCTCCATCCTAAGTGTATATTCAAATAAAAGTGTTACTAAACAAGATTAGTTTCTGTTCAAATACTAAAATTTTATGATTAAAATTCTATACCGTTAACATATTTTCATTTGAATGCCTTTTTTTGCTTGTGTACCACTTGGAATTTTGATATAAATTTCCAAGAAATAAATTATGTTAATACATCAGCAATTCACCATGAGTTCATTTCATTCAGGCATTAAGTAAGCTAACTGGTAAACTATACACTTCCAAAATCCAGGCACTCTTTAGGTTGCAAATGAAATAGCTTCCATAGGTTTGTTCTTAAATGAATTTGCATGTAAGTTGGAAGAGGTATATTTACCTCTAATCTGTAACAGCCTCCATATGTAAGTGTGAATTTTACATTTGTTGGATGTTTGTGACTAGCGGACTTACTGTTAAAAAGCCTTAATTTGTAAGTGCAAGGCGTACATAAGTGAGATGTTTGTCACTCAGGAACTGCCTACCACACTGATGACTACTTCTTCCAAAATTAACAGTATATTTATTGGCTGATATGAACAATATGATTGGGAGAGTATCAAAGAAAAGGAATAACATAAAACCTACCTTTACTTGAGGTATTTCTGACATATATGTGTAATAAATGTTAATATCTAGAAACTGATAAAAAAATAAACATATTGGAATCAATTTTTATCTATTTACTGACAAAGTTAAAATTGCAGTCAAATAATAGACACCAGTAAATTATTGCAAAATAGCATCCTTCACTTAGATAATATTTTAACACAATTCTCTCTGGGAATGAATATTTGCTATATATAAATAGAAATGATAGCTGTACACATAAACACAGACATATATACACTTATACTAACATTAGTGTGTGTATATATATTTATATATAGACACAGATATATATGTAACATTTTTACTGCTTTGTTTTTTCCTTTGATTATACAAAAAAAGGAATACTAAAACATTTATGTTGTATTTAGCAAAAAACTGAAGCCATTTAAATGGTTTTTTAAACTAAATTCATTGAAAATAAGCTTACAGACGATTCCTCTTGACATTAACTTATTTCACAAAATATGAATTGGCAAGTTGATGGTCGACAAAATAAGTCAGACATTTAATTTAACTTGATGACCAAATATAACGGTGAAATACTCTTATCAATTGGGAGTAGAACCTGTTAATAAATTACACTTCTGACAAGCTTTCACAAGAATGAAAATACATGAAGCACACTCAAGAGACTCAGGAGAATAACTCACATTTAGAGTAGCTAAATACATGTGGAAAATAAATGCAGGTTTTATATTATGGTCTAATTCATTTGTTTTATTAAGATTGGCAGTAATTGAAAGTTTTAGAATATTATATTAGAAAGCAGCCTAGATTTTTAGAAATGATTTATCTGTATCACTGAAAATTTTTATCACAAAGTTTATTTTAAAATATGAGAACAGTGAATTCTGGGTTAAGGTTGCACAAAATATACCACCACCTTGTATTGAAACAAATGAACAGCTAAAACTAAAATATAGTAAGTAAAAATAATTTAAGAATAATAATAACCAAAAAAAAAAAAAAAGTTAAAAAAAAAAAAAGGAAAAACCAAAGAAGAGTTTAGAGATTTGATGATGGCTGATCAGAGACACCAGCTGAGAAACCATTTCAGAAAAAAGGACGAATTGTGGAGGAAAAAAAAATAAAAAAACAAGCAAACAATCACAGGTCGAGGGTAAATCTGAGGAAATGTGGCAGAAACCTACAAGAAGAAGTTGCACAGCAGGAGAAGGAGCAAGGTATTGGCCGGGATCAACCCCAGAAGGGTTTGGAAGCCAGCCTCGTCCACAGCTCTGACAGTCAGCTGGCTCCCAAGCTGCTGGAGAACCTTGCTGCCCTTACAAGCCCTAAAGCTGCTGTGGACACTGAACTGGGAGCTTTGTGAGGAAAAACCAGCAGGCTGCCTGCCCCCTTGTGGTGATTCCCGTCACCACCGACCTGAGACAAGATGGCAGGAATTTGCCTCTCCAACCACCATTCTTACATCGTCCACAAGGAGTTTCAGCCTGTTCCTACACAAACATTTATTAACACCAGCCTGGCCCGCAGGAACCACAGAGGGCCAGAGGTCCTCCTGGGGATGTGTGTGACCCCAGAGCCTAGACTTACCAGGGGGCTGCCTTCCATAGAGAGGAAGAGGTGGCCAGAATGTTAGCTTTCCTCTATCCATATTCTTTCCCTCCCCTCCTGCTCCCCTGCTATTGCTGCTGAGAATAACCCATGAGCTGGGGTTCTAGGAGATGCTACATCTCCCCTAGCGGGGCTTCCATGAAAGTGGGGCTCAAAACTTTCCTCTTTTTAAAGGATTAAATTTAAAACTGAATTGTGCTGGTGGTTTTTGAACTCTATACACTGATAGTCACTGAGTTATACACTTAAACAAGTGAATTTCATGGTATGAAATTATGCCTTTAAAAAGTGACTGAAGAAAACCTTAACAAAAAAACTAAAGAAGAAAATGAAAAAAAAAAAAACAAAACTATTTTTAAAACGTAAGAAGGCAAAAACTATGTACACTTGAGAAAAGTAGCATCCAAGTACTCTTTATCTAAATTGAAAATAATACTTTGGAAAATCTTGAGAATTTGCACTAGTATTCTCAAATATAAGTGGGGAGTCATATGGTAAAGGGACAGTGCACAGAATGACTATGTATATCTTTTCCTACCTAGACTATAAAATGGTAGAAGTATTTTGCTAGGATGACTAGGTGAAATAAGTACAAAGAAAACCCAAGAATTGTGAATTTTATGTCCAGATCTACAATAGAATATATTACATGAATGTTCCTCTTAATGAAAAAACCTAAAAAATATGAGTAAGACATTAAAAAAATAAGTTATAGCAAAATTATCAATGCCTGTGTTTGAAATAGAAGCTTATCATTAATTCACCTTCAAACCTTGTTTGCCTCTATAAAATGAGGTCATAATAGTGTGTAGGATTAATTTTAGAACTGAATTAAATATACTATTTAAAAAATTCTCTGCCTTTTTCCCTTCTATTCTTTTTCCTTGTTCTCCTTAGTATTACACTTGCGTTATATTATTATTTTGAATGTGTGAAATCCTTCATAATAAAATAGAATGCACACAATATGTATTTTATAATATTATCAACCATATACCAAAAATTACATAAACATTATTTAATACTAGTTTTGGCGAATAAAAATTAGAAAATAAAATGACAGGAATTTTTAATGAAATTTATGTTTCCTTGATACAGGTAGAATTTTAAGACAGATTCAAAGATAAATTATATCTTCATAGTCATTTTTTTTTTTTTTACAAATTCCAAACCGTTGGGAGAAAAAAACACAAAAGTGAGGTCAGAGTCTTAACGTTCATAAGTAAGATCAGTCAATGTCGCAGTGAAAGTTTTCATCCTTCCACCACTGTGCTGTATAAAGATAACAAAAATATAGGTATTACATCAGAAAAATATTACTTTACTAGTGAAATAAAAAGGTGTTTGATATGTGAAGATGTCATCAACAAGAAATCCAAGCATATAGCCAACCCTCACAGCACTGTTGGAACAAGAGCTAAAGTAAATTAAAAAGAGATTTGGGGCTGATTATGCAAACAGAATATACCAAAAAGGAAAAATAGAAAAGAAAGGAATGCACACATAGTGTGAAACATGCACAAACAAAAAATATCAAATCCAATAAAATAGATAACCAAAGAATAGGAGGAAATTTCCTACACCACCACTAAGATAAACAAATCAAGTTAGTGTGAACAGAGTTGAGTAAAACAAGAGATAAAAGAAAATAACAAATATTAATATAATATATAAGTGGTAGAGTTCAGTCCTCATAAACCTAGTCCAATAACTATAAACATAAATCCACAAATCATAACAAAATTAGGAATCTTAAGGAATTGAATAAATACAGTCGAAAATCAAATTGCAGACACATAGATAACATTTGATATAAATACATTTCATTCTGATAAAAAAGATGAATATGAAAGTTTAATAATATTTACATGATTACAGGGAAAAAAGATGAATGTAGATCAAAGGATAACTACCCCGTTTCCCCAAAAATAAGACATCCTCCAAAAATAAGACCTACTTACAGGAAAGATAAGACGTCCCCTGAAAATAAGACCTAGCACATCTTTGGGAGCACACCTTAAAATAAGACACTGTCTTATTTTCGGGGAAACAGGGTAGTACTCTAAGCTGAGAAAGAAAGATATGAATTGAATTAGAAGGGAAGAAGAACACAGCCCTGTCGAGAATGTTTGGTCAGAATTGCTCTTCTTCCGCCACACTTACCGTCAAAATGTAGAAATTCAAAGGTAATGAAAAAAATTATTCAATTAGCCAAGAAATGTTGAAAATGTCACATACAAGTTACAAGAAATTGGTCATATATTAGAATTTCCTCTATCTCCTAAAAGAGAGTAAAATGATGTAACACCTAAAAGGCCCAAGAAAACAAAAGGTCTATTAAACACTAAGGCTATCTATGTACACTCAGGGTATCCTCAGACAAGAATATGCATATATACACACATATATTTGCATTTATAAATTATATAAATTTAAATATTTAATAAATATTATAAAATATATATTAATAATATATACACACATACATTAAAACAACTATGAGAAATGAAGCTGGAAAGGCCACAGTGAGTGGAGGATGAAGAATACTCTGCTTATAACCAGAGCTCTTCGTTTTGAGGCCTAGTGGCAAAGTTAAATGCTGTGTCCAAAAATAATACATCAAATCCATTATGACAGCTGTGTGTTATCACATTGATTACAAAATTACATACAGACATAACCATTCTTAGGCCCTTACTCTTTCTGGGAAGACAGCCTGTCAGACTTTCAGTTCAGAAAGGGAATGACTATGTTTGACAGGCATGTGGGATAGAACAGAAAATGTTTTTTTACAGTGGTTAAGTCAAGAGAAAAGAGGTGTTAAAAAGGGCCAGGTTCTGTGACTTGAACCTTTTCTTCTCTTGGCCGGCAGCATGCTATACTCTTTTCTTCACATTTCTGGGAGTTATTTTTTTCCCTCTAGTTGCTAAAGTCACACATTCCTCGTAAAAACTGGTTTTATTTTCTTCTGCTTCCAACCTCTTTGTGAAGGAAAAAGATCCTAAGTGTGAGTCTCTAAGATTTTGAAATCTCTAACAGCATGCTAGCTGATTACACAGGGAGTTTTAAAATCTTAACAAAAGCTCTATTTAGTCGAAAAAAAAAATTAATTTTGATAGGAAGCAGACCAAATAAGTGCTCAGAAAACATTGTATAAAAAATGATTCCAAAATTTGTCGTGTGTCTGTATGTGTATTAATGTTTAGAAATATCATAATGATACTTGGTACATCTTGGACAAAATGATACGTAATAACATAATTGAGTTTGCTGAGTATTTTTATATCATATCATTGCTATGTTATTTTTATCTTTATGAATTTCAAATAAAAACTCAAGAAGCTGCCGGTAAAATATTTCTTAATAAAGACCAAATTATATTTATATTTATATCTGTCTCCGTAAGTGTTTACATGTATTGAAAACAAAATAAAGACATTAGAGTTGACTGATGCTGAAGAAGCTCTCAGATAGAATGTCTGTCTACACATCATATTAATGTGGATTCTAGCTCTGTGTCACTTTTGGTCTTTCGCAACCTCATTTCCACTTGGAAGATCCTCGTCATTATATTTTCCTGACAGTTGAGAGTAGAATAGATGACATGAGATTTGTGCAAAAGCAGAACGTTCTCTTCTCTAATATCCTCAGCTGAAAATTGCATGCCATTAGAGCATTATGAAAAGTGATTGGAGTTTTTCTATCCAAGAACACAGAAGGCCCTTCTATTCGCTTGTCTTTTTTCACGTTATTCATTAAAGTTTTATAATTTTACGACATTAAAGAACTAAATAACATCAGTTAAACATATTCCGAAGTATGTTTTCTATCTACTGGTGGTTTATAACTATACAATGGACTTTGGTATATTTGCCTTATTTATTTTTGATTATGCTATTTTTGTAAATTTTTAGATGTTTATTTTGTTAATTTTAAAATTGTTTTTGTTTTCCATGAAGACCATCATAATATAATAATCCTCAGACAGTGAAAGTTTTGTTTCTTTCCTTTCAATACTTACTCTTTTATTTCCTTATTGTTGAATTTTGCACTGACATATATCTTGGTCAGAAGTCTGTGGAAGTAGTAAAACCTGGCTGCTTTGATATGTTCCCAGTTTTAAAGAATATATTTTAACATTTCACTTTTACACTTTATTTTTGCCATGCGTTCTGGTAAATATATCAAATTATGGATTTTTATTCCATTCTAAGCTTTTTAATGGTTACTATTATCAATTACTAAATTGCATTCATTTTTGTGAATTTATGAAAATTATATTTTTCTGCCTTGCATTAAAATACATTGAAAATTTTCTTACTGCAGAAGAAAAACTTGCATTCCTGATATATCTAACTTAATTAGAATTTGTTATCTCCTTATTTTGTTTAAGATTGTGGTATCTATGGTTATGAGCTAGGATTTGAACAATTCTAAGTAAAATCAGTTATCACCTATATATGCATATATTTATCTCTATTGTATGACAAGTATAAATCAAGCCCATAACATTAAATGCTAAAGAAAAAAATATATGAAGAATAACATTAATGAATTAATGACATGTAGTTTACCCTTCATATCTGTGGTTTTCACACCTGTGAATTCAACCAATTACAGAAGGAAATATTTTTAAAAAATTGTCTCTGTACTGAATATGTGTAGCATTGTTTTCGTTATCATCATTCCCTAAATAGCATAGTGCGACAACAATTTATATACCACATACATTGTTTTAGGTATTATAAGTAATCTAGAGATTATTTAAATTACAAGAAAGGATGTGCATATGAAGTATCTGTGGCTTTTGGTATTCATGTGGTTCCTGGAATCAACCCCCCCAGGGATGTAAGGCATGGCGTATGTTTCACCCAATACTTATATAAATGCACATTTAGAGACATAGTTAGAATCCGATTGTTTGCTCCCGGAGAACAGGGTAATGGCAGGAAACAGAAAAAGCCTATAAGAACATTGCCCTTTTAGATGTATTTTTACTTTAGACTTACATATGTGTATAATATATAAAGAAGAGAAGATAAATGTCAGTGACTTTGTTTGGATAGATAGTATACAGGTTTGTTTACTAAAGTTTAAACTTTGTATTTATTTTAATAGAGATAAAAATAAACAGAATACTATGAAACATGAACTTTTAAGACCTTTTTTTTTGACTGAGTGTTGCTCTGTTGCCCAGGTTACAGTGCCCTGGCATGAGCCTAGCGCACAACAACCTCAAACTCCTTGGTTCCAGTGATCCTCCTACCTCAACCTCCCAGATACCTGGGACTACAAGCCCCTATCCTAATACTGGTTAATTTTTCTACTTTTAGTAGAGACAGGGTCTCACTCATGCTGAGGCCCATCTCAAACTCCTGAGCTCAAGGATCCTCCCTCCTCAATCTCCCAGATTGCTGAGATTATAGGTGTCAGCCACTGCACCTAACAGAACTTTTGTGACAGTTAACGTAGTTCTATCTGTTGGAATTATTGATAACCTCATAATTATAATTTTATATCAATGTCTGGAGAGTAAATATTATTCATTTAGAGTTTGTAACAAATAGTGACACCATTGTTTAGTTGCTTCAAGTAAACTTTGTATAAATTATCTAAATTATTTAATGTTTTGTTTTAACCCATTTTATATTGCCTGGCTTTTTGTGCAACATTTTTAATACTGAAAAAATCTTTCACCTCTTGGGGGCAGGACACAATCATACGAGAGACTTTATTAACAAATGCAATCAGTATGACCTAATTCTTTGTACCCTCAATGAATCCCAAACAATAAAAAAAAAAATGAAAAGGACTACAGAAAGCCCGCAATCATCATCATCATCATCATCATCATCACAGTAGTTCCTCCCCAACGCACAAATCTACCTTTCTCATGGATATAGAAAAGGTTTGTCTCAGATCTAATTTATACCCTTGAAATTTGGCAGAGAGGTAGCTTTGTTTTTAGAAATGATGAGAAGAAAAAAAGTAGGATGTTTTTCCTTACACCTGCAGCCATTCTTAGTCTCTCTAAATTAGTATCCCACTCCTTTGGCAAAAAATTGTCAGCCTCCTAGAAGCCCCCAGATGGTTTTTCCTGCTTCAATACATGAAATGGCTCTTCTTTTTTTCCATGTTGCCACAAAGGAGAAATATGAACAACCTATAGGGAAGAACAAAGGACATGGGGTTCACTGCAAGTGAGAATCGGGACAAATGGCCGAGGCCCTGAAATGGAAGTAAATGATGAATTTTTTACCTTACATCATTTCCATTTTAATCTGCCTGAATATGAATAAAACACTAAAATAGAATATTTTGTAGGGAAGGTATCTTGGATATTTTAATTCTATACAGTTGAATTTAATGCTGTTTATGGTTTAAAAATTTCAACTGAGACATAAAGAATGGTGATAATTGCAAAGTGGTCACTAACTTGCTGATGAGGTACATTCTCACATTCTTCTGCCTCATTTGCAAACTGTATAAAATGAGTTCTATTTTCTGACAGGTCACTTGTCATTCTTTCCCATTTTATTAGAATGCAGATCATTTCAACTCAGCACCATGAATAAATGCAACAATCTTATTCTGTTACTCCTTTGGATTTGGTATTTTATTTGATAAGGATATAATCTACAATAAATTTTAATATGTCACTATTTTAATGAAAAAAGGCCATCTCAAGAGCATTAATGTAGTTGCAGCTAGTAATTGTGGGGCACTAGGGTTAAATGGATAGCCCAGAGACGTGAAGTGAAACCATTATAACACTACAGGTTGGTAATCACATATGGTATACACTATTCATCCTCAGATTTAATTTAAGTCAGCAAGAATAGAGCTTCAGAAAGTCACCCTTTAGAAATAGCCTCACTTTTATAATAATACAGTATAATCCTTTCATTTAATGAATGAGAGCATTAAATTTTCGATAAAAGGTTATTAACTTTCTCAAGATCATTCACATAGCCACTCATGCTAATATACTATAATGAATAATAAATTTTTGAATTTCATAATACCAGTACTTATAGCGATATACTTAACAAAAAAGTAAATTTATTTGTGTAATGCGTCTGAGTAGTTTGTTTTCTCTGATCTTTGAGAAACTCCCTTTTGGTGAGTTGCCCATATTGCCCTCAGTACACATTTGAAAAGTAAAATTTAAAAAATGAAAAGTTAGTATAAAGAAAACCTAATCCTTTACTAATATAATGCCAACCTTTGTCGTTTCCTAATATACTGTATTCTTTTCTTAAGAAAAAGTAAGCCTGCGTATTTTCATTATGGTACCAGTTGGGTTTATAAACTACCACTGCTCTGTATCTCCCCAAAGGAAAAGAAGTCATTTACAAAAGTTGACACCCACACCCAAATGTGTGGCAGTGCTATTCACAACTGCTAAGATATGGAACCAACCTAAGTGTCTGTCAGCTAATGAGTGGATAAAGAAATGTGGTATGTATAAACAACGGAATATCATTCTGTCACAAAAATAAATGAAAAAATGTCCTCGGTAGTAAATTGGATGGAAGTGGAGACCATTATCCTAAGCGAGGTAACTCGGGAGTAATAAAACAAACACCACATGTTCTCATTTGAAAGTAACAGCTAATCCTGGGGTATGCATAGTCATAAAATGGTATGATGAACATTAAAAATAGCATATATTTAAGGGAATGTTTGGTACACTTTTTATTTGAATCTAAGACCCGCTGTCTTTTTATTGACTTGTCAGAGAATCAGCTATTACCTTGTCTTAATTACATTGATCTTTTGAAAGAAGAAAAACAAAATCAGCCTGAAATATTTAAACATTTGAAAGTCATGAGTGCGAAAATCATGCCATTATACCCTTATTATTTCAAAACTATAGACGGATCAACACAAGTTGTATCAGAGTTAGGGATTCCATCTCAGTTACTGGATCTAGAGGTCACTGCTATTTCCTCTTTGCCAGTCTTCCTGCTCCTTGTTCTATGAAGTTTAGCTTCAATAAAGCAGTCACAAGTAACCTTTTAAATCAAAAGCACATTTTTTTCACCTCTTTGCTTGAAACTCTGCAAGGGCTCTGCATTTCATACAGAGAATAATGGACTGGAAGAGTTTTCACCGTCTATCTGCCAAAGCCAACACACAAACCCTCTCATTTCTCTGTAGAAAAGAGTACAACTTCCATCCTTATTCATCTCTGCTGCAGCCCCATGAACATCTTTGCTGTTTCCTAATATACCTCAGCACCTAAGCATACGCCTTTAGCTGATCTCTCTGTCATCAGTGTGGTTTGCCCAAAAACATTTTTTGCTGAATTCCACACAATCCTCAAGAATTTGCTCAAATTTCACCGTTTTCAATAGGTTCCTCTCCATTACCCTATAAGCGATGTATAGAGGTCATTATAAAAGTTTTGAGCCCTGGGTGGCGCCTGTGGCTCAAGGAGTAGGGTGCCGGTCCCATATGCCAGAGGTGGCGGGTTCAAACCCAGCCTCGGCCAAAAAACCACAAAAAAAAAAAAAGTTTTGAGCCGTAATTGTTCTCGTCTATTATTTTGCTTTCAAGAAACACAGTCCCCAGCGTCCTTGCCGGTTCACCCAGGCCACCTTCACCCTGCTCAGCTCACAGGTGTTGCTGTCAGGACTTGGTTTGTTTCCGTCCTTGTGGCGCTCAGCTGGTGTCAGCTCTGGAGCTGGGAAGAGAGCACTTTAGTGGGACCATATTCTACAATTTTAAAAGTGGCTTAAAGGAGTCACAAAACCGTGAGTGTTTGCCGCTGCCTTCAGGGACCTACTCCTACCCACGCAACAATTTTATGGTGATTTTAAAACTTTAGAGGAGGCGGAAAGTCACTGAAAGACACGGAGAGGAATGGGCGTTCCGGGCCTGCAGCGACTGAGGGAGACACCTCCACTGTGGAAAAATAAAATGATTTGCAAAAACAATCAAGTGCCGTTTAAGGACACATTAAGTGCAGAGGGATCACGGCCGTGTCCAGGATCCTGCACCGTTAACTTCCAGTCAGGAAATGTCTTCCCTATGGCGCTTCACACATTGACAGAGGAGCAAAAGTGCCTCTGTCCTGATGGTGTGAAGAAATGCTGGTCAGATTCCATGCAGGCCAGTCTGTGTTCCTGACATTGTTACTGGTGACAAAACCTGGATTTGGCCCAGACAATAAACATTGGTCAACAGTGGGGATATTTTTTTCCAAGAGGAAAATCCACCAACAAAAGTGAAACAGCCTGAAAGTGTGGGAAAAAAATTTGTGACAACTTTCTTCTCCAAAAGCGGTCATGTTCCGCCTGTTTCTCTGGAGCAGTGGTTCTCAACCTTCCTAATGCCGCGTCCCTTTAATACAGTTCCTCATGTTGTGGCGACCCCCAACCATAAAATTATTTTCATTGGCAACGAAAATAATTGGAACTGTATTAAAGGGTCGCAGCATTAGGAAGGTTAAGAACCACCCCTCTAGAGGAACAAAGGGCTGTTACTGCTCAGGGGCACACAACGGGAAGCTGAAAAATAGTTCTCAGGAAGCTCAAGAATGGCAGCCCAGGACTAGACTGCAGGGACCATCGTGGACGGTGGGGAACATCCTGGGCCAGGCATTGCATCTGCTCACACAGCCAACATCATCATTCAGTTCCTGGAGTCAATGAAAGTTAAACTCAGACTCACCTACCCTACATCCCTGACCCAGCGCCATGAGATTACCTCTTGTTCTCTGCAGTAAAAAATTGCAAGCATGGAAGAAGGTTGTTCAGCCCTGAAGAAGCTGTTCACTTTCCGAAAGTGACCTTACAGGACTTGAAGGTAATAAATGGAAAAAGTATTTTCAAAAATGATTAACAAAAAGTGCAAAAGTGCATAGACTGTCATGGGGATTGCTTTGAAAAACTATAGGAATCAAAATGCTCTTACATTTCTTAATTTTTATATTTTAAAATGTTTGTATCCCTCATTGTTCTCCCAAATCAGAACTTGTGTCCAAACATGCATCACCTTCTAATGTATTATATAAATTATTTATTATTTTAGAAAGTGAAAATTAGTTGAATACAAATATCTTCCCAACCAAAAAACAAAAACAAAAAAAAAAAAAACAAAAAAAAAAAAAAAACAATTGCAATAAATCTAGCAGGAAAGTTAGGAAACAAGTTTCTTCAAAAGTTGTGGCCATTTTAAAATGACAAAACAACTGTTGCCTTTAAGTGACTGATGGTTTCTTACTCATTAAAAAACTGAAATTTGGTCCTCTAAAAGCATACATTATCATAATTTTGCCTTTAGAAATCACATCCATGAGAGTAAAATATCCCACCTTTTCTTAGAGGATCTAAGTCATCTTGACATAGAGAAGCAGTCTTTATACCCAATGCAAATTTGAAATTTCAGATGGGAGTTCTGCATAATATATTCCACATCTCTTGTAACCTTATTGTTCTAAAAAACAACCAAAACTCAGAATCTGCTTTGTAGTTAAGACAAACTGATCCTAAATTTCATATGGAGGCAATGACTAAACTCAGTGAATATTGAATGAAAATGAATATAGAGAATAGAATCTCCTTACAGTAAATAACCCAGAAATTTTCCTTTGAGCTTTATAATCTAAATAAACTATTCCATATAAACCCAAGAGGCATAAATAATTATGTCCATAAACATAATGTATGTAATAATCCCAAAATGTCTGCTGTATACATTTTCACCAATGGAAATAGAAAATATTTTCAAGGAACGGATATTCAATAAAGAAAATACATGGAATCTATACATATAACATAACTCTTGAAAAAAATCAATATTTAATAAAATTAATTTTATTTAACATAAATTTTGAAAATGTAATATAATATTATGAATAATTTGGGTATCTACCAACTCATGGCATGTGTATAAAATATGGGGGAAAGATTCAGAATAGTCTTTCCTCCAGGAAGGATGCTGACTGCCTCTGTGATGGCATATAAAAGATCTTTAATATCTTTGTATTTCTTAAAAAATATATCTGAAGCAAATGTAGAAAAATGCCTGCATTCTTTTTCATCCCAATGTTAGGTACAGATACTTTTGCTAACACATACTTAACAAATAAATATAAATACTTAACAAATAAATATACATTTTAAACTTTTAACTCTAAACCAAGAAAAACAAACGTAGTTTAGGAAAATGAACTGAATATGGGTTTACTTGTTCTATTGCTATTGCTAGGGAAAGTGATCTGGCTGTTATATTCTGTCTAATATGAAAGGTCTTAGGAACAGTGACCACCATGCTTCATCTCACATTCTTTTACCAAATAGGTATTTTTGCAGTTATCCTAATTTTCACTCCTTAATGCATAATTAGGGTACTGATAACTGGTCATGACCATTTTAAATATTTTACTCTCACTGTCACTCTCTGAAAAAAGGTGAATATAAAATTAGGTCTCATGTGGAATGACATACATTCCCCAGAAATTCTGTACTTTTGGTTGAATGCAACAAAAGGATTAAAATTGAGGCCTAGAGCAGTGGCTCATGCCTGTAAAACCTAATAGTCTGGGAGGCTGAGGTGGGTGGATTGCTTGAGTTCAGGAGTTGGAGACCAGCCTGAGCAAGACGGAGACCTCCCTCTCTACTAAAAATAGAAAAACTAGCCAGGCATTGTAGTGGATGCCTGTAGTCGTGGCTACTCAGGAGGCTAAAGCAAGAGGATCACTTTAGTCCAAGAGTCTGAGGTTGCTGTGAGCTGTGATGCCACGGCACTCTACCTAGGGCAACAGAATAATTCTCTACCTCAAAAAAATAAAATAGAATACAAAACTTTGTAATTTTTCATAACTTCCTAAAACTAGTGGAACACTCCTATTTTTTTTTTTTTTTTGGAGACAGAGTCTGAAGCTGCCACCCTGGTTAGAGTGCCCTGGCATCATCAGCAACCTCCAACTCTTCCACTCAAGCGATCTTGCCTCAGTTTCTCTATTTTTTTTTTTTTTTTTAGATGAAATGGAGTCTCACTCTTGCTTAGGCTGGTCTCAAAGTCATGAGTTCACAGAATGGTAGGATTACAGGTGTGAGCCACTGTGCCCGGCCTGACTAAGCACTTCTAAAGCACCAGGTAAATGAAAAGCAATCTGAAGGGAGCAATGAGGACTACCCAGTTCTGATCCATGAGCAATTCACAACACGCCAGAAGATATTTTTAATATTTTTAACCTAGAAATACCCATGCTTTTCCTTTCATATGAGTCTGCAGTCCTCTTTACATTGATGTGTGTATGTTATTGCAGTAAGCTAAATAGTGGCCCCAAAGATATCAGATCTTAATCCCTAAAACCTGTAAATTCAGCCATTTAGAAAAAAGGGTCTTTGCATATGTGATCAAGGTAACAATGTTGAGGTAAGTAGATTATCCTGGATTATCAGAAATACCAGAAAATTGGTCTGCCAAATAATGTTATGCCAGAGATTACAAACACGTAAGAAACTCAGTTGCACATTATGGACCAAAATCAAGTATAATTTAAAAGAAGAGGCTAAAGGAAATGTTAAAACTACTATAAAAAATGAGAAGATAATTGTGTGTTGAATCTGTACTGGGGACACTAAGCCCTGCACTGAAGGCGGTGAATTCAGCAGTGCACCCACCCCAAATCTTTATGATGATTAAGGTCTCAAACTATGCTTAACCAAATTGATGTCCACTAATTCTTAAGCTATCAATTTGAGTTGATGAAATAATCAAACTCTTATATAAGCCAATAGCTCTGGAAAGGATCTATCAGAACATGTTCTGAATAAAAGATAGAAGCCATACTTGAAAAATTTCCCTTAACTGCTGGAAACAAGTTAGAAAATCTAAGAGATTCAACAGTATACTGGGCAATGGGGGTGAGGAAGAAAACGAGCGGTTAGGAGGATTGCAGATATGGCCCTGGGAATCTTGTTTGCCAAATGGATCCATGTGAGAAATTTCTGGTGCAACTGCCAAAATGCACAGGAATTAAAAATGATTCAGGGGTGGCGCCTGTGGCTCAAAGAAGTAGGGCGCCAGGCCCATATGCCGGTGGTGGTGCGTTCAAACCCAGCCCCGGCCAAAAACTGCAAAAAAAAAAAAAAAAAAATTCAGGAAGGGACATAACTTCCCATATTTGCCTCTCTTGTCCAGATTCTTCCTTTGTCCCAGTTACTAAAACAATTAGTGGTACAGAAAGTCCTTACCTAACACCATCGATAGGTTCTTGGAAACTGTGACTTTAAGTAAAACAATGTACAGCAGATCCTCAAATAATGCTGAATATTTTGTTCAGTGTATTTTTGTTACACATTATGGAGATGAAAAAGATTTGTTTTATTATGTTCTTTTCACTTAAAGTTGCAGTTTCCAAGCACCTATAGATGACATTAAGTGAGGGCTTTACCATATTTAGAATACTAACATTACTTTTTAAATATTTTTGTGTTATCATCCCACATTCTGGTATACGAGTAATGTGTGAAGAGTATACCTTGCAACATCTTGAAAAGTGAAATGGCCAAAACGAGGTCAAACTGCAAAGGTAAAAGTTATATGTCTACTGTCTCCTGGCTGTGGGTTTGATAATGCTATGGATTGCCCAGGCCAGGAATCAAAGAGCTAATAAAGATGGTTTGACAAATACAGTATGAAACATGCATAAATTTGAATGGTTAATCTATTAAACTAAGGAGATTCAAAGGTAAAGAAAAATCAGATCTGGAGGAGAACAATCTACAGTTATATGTAAAGTGAAGCTATAAGGAAAAAGAAAATATTAGTAGACAGGTGAATTTGGCCAGGGAAAGAAAAAAGAAGAATTTGACATGCTGAAATGGAAAGTGGAATGCCAAGGAACACTATTCAACCCATGAGACCAGGCGGTGTGAAAGACATTCCTTAAGGTCTCTAGGTGCCATAATTGTTCCCTAAATTATGAGTAAGAGTGGAAAATAAGGCAGGTTATTTCCTTAATTAATGTAATAAGTATGGATTTATATGTTGTGAGACACCCATGACGACCACCAGTCTAAGGATTAAAGATTGTTATTCACAGGTATACATCAATGTGGACAACGTTGGGAATTGAGACCATTCAAAACAAAACATAGGGCAGCGCCTGTGGCTCAAGGAGTAGGGTGCCAGCCTCATATACCGGAGGTGGGGAATTCAAACCCAGCCCCAGCCAAAAAGCTGCAAAAAAAAAAAAAAAGAAAAATGAAAAAAAATATGTATATATATAGAGAGAACTGTGCTATAATTCAATTTAGGGGGTTCCCAGGAGGAAAAATGTTTCATTAACAAATGCAACAGTGCTGGATTGTAGGGAAAGTGAACATCTATATACATCTATATAGAAAAAGCAAACATTTTGCCTGGAGGTTTAGTGGTTCAAGTTTTTGGATAAGAGATAACTGACTCTCTTCAAGACAGGCTTTTAGGTTGTGTTATGTGATCCCTAACTTAATATCTGATATATGTTGGCAACAGCTTTTTTTTTTTTTTCTTTTTTTTTTATTAAATCATAACTATACAATGATATGATTATGGGGCATCATACACTCACTTCATAAACCATTTGACACATTTTTATCACAGTGGTTAACATAGCCTTTCCGGCGTTATCTCAGTTACTGTGCCAAAACATTTACATTCTACATTTACCAAGTTTCGCAAATACCCCTGTAATATGCACCACAGGTGTGATCCCACCGATTCCCCTCCCTCTACCCACCCCCCCCTTTCCCACTTCTCCCTATTAAGTTGTAGCTGGGTTATAGCTTTCATGTGAGAGTCCCAAATTAGTTTCACAGTAGGGCTGTGTACATTGGGTATTTTTTCTTCCATTCCTGGGATACTTTACTAAGAAGAATATGTTCCAGCTCCATCCATGTAAACATGAAAGAGGTAAAGTCTCCATCTTTCTTTAAGGCTGCATAATATTCCATGGTGTACATATACCACAATTTATTAATCCATTCATGGATCGATGGGCACTTGGGCTTTTTCCATGACTTAGCTATTATGAATTGGGCTGCAATAAACATTCTGGTACAAATATCTTTATTATGTTGTGATTTTTGGTCTTCTGGGTATATGCCCAGTAGAGGAATTACAGGATTGAATGGCAGATCTATTTTTAGATCTCTGAGTGTTCTCCATATATCTTTCCAAAAGGAATGAATTAATTTGCATTCCCACCAGCAGTGCAGAAGTGTTCCCTTTTCTCCGCATCCACGCCAACATCTCTGGTCTTGAGATTTTGTGATATAGGCTAGTCTCATTGGAGTTAGATGATATCTCAAAGTAGTTTTGATTTGCATTTCTCTGATGATTAAAGATGATGAGCATTTTTTCATATGTCTGAAGGCCGTGCGCCTGTCTTCTTCAGAGAAGTTTCTCTTCAAATCCCTTGCCCAGCCTGCGATGGGATCCCTTGTTTTTTTCTTGCTGATGCGTTTGAGTTCTCTGTGGATTCTGGTTATTAAACCTTTGTCAGAGATATACCCTGCAAATATCTTCTCCCATTCTGAGGGCTGTCTGCTTGCTCTGCTTACTGTGTTCTTAGCTGTGCAGAAGCTTTTTAGTTTGATCAAGTCCCAGTAGTGTATTTTTGAAGCTGCTTCAATTGCCCGGGGGGTTCTCCTCATGAAATACTCACCCAGACCAATTTCTTCAAGGGTTTTCCCTGCATTCTCCTCTAGTATTTTTATAGTTTCATGTCTTAAGTTTAAATCTTTAATCCAATGAGAGTCTATCTTCGTTAATGGTGAAAGGTGTGGGTCCAATTTCAGTCTTCTGCAGGTTGCCAGCCAGTTCACCCAGCACCATTTGTTAAATAGGGAATCTTTTCCCCACTGAATGTTTTTAATTGGCTTGTCAAAAATCAAATAGCGGTAAGTAGCTGGATTCATCTCTTGGTTCTCTATTCTGTTCCAGATATCTACTTCTCTGTTTTTGTGCCAATACCATGCTGTTTTGATCACTATCGATTTGTAGTAAAGTCTGAGGTCTGGTAGTGTGATTCCTCCTGTTTTGTTTTTATTTCTGAGTAATGTCTTGGCTATTCGAGGTTTTTTCTGATTCCATATAAAACGAAGTAATGTTTTTTCAAGATCTTTAAAATATGACAGTGGAGCTTTAATAGGGAGTGCGTTGAAATTATATATTGCTTTGGGTAGTATGGACATTTTGATAATGTTGATTCTTCCTAGCCATGAGCATGGTATGTTTTTCCATTTGTTAACATTTTCAGCTATTTCTTTTCTTAGAGTTTCATAGTTCTCTTTATAGAGATCTTTCATGTCTTTTGTTAGGTAAATTCCCAAATATTGCATCTTCTTTGGCGCTACTGTGAATGGGATAGAGTCCTTAACTGCTTTTTCAATTTGACTGTTGTTGGTGTATATAAAGGCTACCGATTTATGAATGTTGATTTTGTAACCTGAGACGCTGCTGTATTCCTTGATCACTTCTAGGAGTTTTGTAGTAGAGTCCCTAGTGTTTTCCAGATACACAATCATATCATCTGCGAAGAGCGAGAGTTTGATCTCTTCTGACCCTATATGGATACCCTTGATCGCCTTTTCTTCCCTAATTGCGGTGGCTAAAACTTCCATTACAATGTTGAAAAGCAATGGAGACAATGGGGAGCCTTGTCTGGTTCCTAATCTGAGTGGAAATGATTCCAATTTAACTCCATTCAATATGATATTGGCTGTGGGTTTGCTGTAGATAGCCTCTATCAGTTTAAGAAAAGTCCCTTCTAGACCAATTTTCTTGAGTGTTCTGATCATGAAGGGATGCTGGATATTATCAAAAGCTTTTTCTGCATCAATTGAGAGAATCATATGGTCTTTGTTTTTTAATTTGTTTATGTGCTGAATTACATTTATAGATTTACGTATATTGAACCAGCCTTGAGACCCTGGGATAAAACCAACTTGGTCATGATGTATAATTTGTTTGATGTGTTGCTGGATTCTGTTTGTTAGGATCTTGTTGAATATTTTTGCATCTATATTCATTAGTGATATTGGTCTATAATTTTCTTTTCTTGTTGGGTCTTTTCCTGGTTTGGGGATCAGGGTGATGTTTGCTTCATAGAACGTGTTGGGCAGTCTTCCTTCTTTTTCTACATTTTGGAACAGGTTGAGTAATATAGGTACTAATTCCTCTTTAAAGGTTTGGTAGAATTCTGACGTGAAACCATCTGGTCCCGGGCTTTTCTTTTTAGGGAGGTTTTGTATAGTTGATGCTATTTCTGAACTTGATATGGGTCTGTTCAACATTTCCACTTGATTCTGGTTAAGTCTTGGAAGGTGGCGTGCTTCCAAGTATCGGTCCATTTCCTTCAGATTTTCATATTTCTGAGAATAAAGTTTCTTGTAATATTCATTAAGGATTTTTTGGATTTCTGATGAGTCTGTGGTTATTTCGTCTTTGTTGTTTCTGATTGATGATATTAGGGATTTTACTCTTTTTTTCCTGATTAGGTTGGCCAGAGGTTTATCTATTTTATTGACCTTTTCAAAAAACCAGCTTTTTGATTTATTGATCTGTTGTATTATTCTTTTGTTTTCAATTTCATTTAATTCTGCTCTAATTTTGGTTATTTCTTTTCTTCTACTGGGTTTGGGGTTGGAATGTTCTTCCTTTTCCAGTTGCGTGAGTTGTCCCATTAAGTTGTTAACTTCCTCTCTTTCCGTTCTCTTGAGGAAGGCTTGCAGTGCTATAAATTTCCCTCTTAGAACTGCCTTTGCAGTGTCCCAGAGGTTCTGATAGTTTGTGTCTTCATTGTCATTTTGTTCCAAAAAATTGGTGATTTCTTTCTTAATCTCATCTCTGACCCAGCTATCATTCAGCATAAGGTTATTTAACTTCCATGTTTTTGTATGGGTATGCAGATTCCTGTTGTTACTCAATTCAAGTTTTATTCCATGATGGTCTGAGAAGATGCATGGAATAATTTCTATTCCTTTAAATTTACTGAGGTTAGACTTGTGACCTAAAATGTGATCAATTTTGGAGTAAGTTCCGTGGGCTGATGAGAAGTATGTGTATTCAGTTTTGTTGGGATGAAATGTTCTGTAGATGTCTGCTAAATCTAAATATTGGATGGTTAGGTTTAAATCTAAGATTTCTTTGCTCAGCTTCTTTCTGGAGGATTGATCCAACACTGCCAAGGGAGTGTTGAAATCTCCAATGATTATGGAGCTGGAGGAAATCAAGTTACTCATGTCTGTTAGAGTTTCTCTTATAAATTGAGGTGCATTCTGGTTGGGTGCATAGATATTAATAATTGAGATCTCGTTATATTGAGTATTACCCTTAACAAATATGAAGTGACCATTCTTGTCCTTCCTTACTTTTGATGGTTTAAAGCCTACTGTATCTGCAAATAAAATTGCAACACCTGCTTTTTTCTGATTACCATTTGCCTGAAATATGGATGACCATCCTTTCACCCTGAGTCTGTATTTGTCTTTTAAGTTGAGATGTGACTCTTGTATGCAACAAATATCTGGCTTGAGTTTTTGTATCCAGTCAGCTAACCTATGCCTCTTTAGAGGACAGTTTAAGCCATTCACATTGATGGAGAGTATTGATAAGTCTGGTGGAATTTTGGGTGTCGAGTTTTTCAAAGGTCCAGTGGACATTTTTAATCCTTTCGCCAGTGTGGAAGTTGGAGTTTGATCCGAAGTTTCTGGGTGATTTTACTTTTGTGGTATAGGATTGGGTTGGTCATTGTGGAGGATAGGTCTGAGAACATCCTGAAGAGCTGGTTTACTTATGGCAAATTTTTTCAACATATGAATGTCATTGAAGTATTTAATTTCTCCATCATAGATGAAACTCAATTTAGCTGGATACAAGATCCTGGGTTGAAAGTTTTTTTGCTTTAGGAGATTAAAAATTGATGACCAGCCTCTTCTTGCTTGAAAAGTTTCAGCAGAGAGATCTGCAGTTATTCTAATATTCTTACCTTTGTACGTTATAGTTTTCTTTTGCCGGGTTGCTTTGAGAATCTTCTCTTTCATGTTAACTTTAGTGAAGCTAATTATGATATGTCTGGGAGATGGCTTATTGGGGTTGAATCGTGCTGGGGTTCTGAAGCTGTCTGCTATCTGAATTTCAGATTCTCTGGGCATGTCTGGAAAATTTTCTTTCATAACTTCATGTAGAAGGGCCTCTGTGCCCTTGGCAGCCACTTCATCGTTCTCCGGAATTCCTATAACCCTTACATTGTTTTTTTTCGAATTATCTGAGAGTTCTCTGAGTGAGTGATCCGTTTTTGCTCTCCATTTCTCTTCCTCTTTGAGAGATTGGGAGCGTTCGAAGACTTTATCTTCAATGTCAGAAATCCTTTCTTCTGCTTGCTCCATTCTGTTACTGAGGGATTCTACTGTATTTTTCATATCTTTGAGGGCTGTAAGTTCTTGTTTCAGTGTGTCTAAGTCTTTGGTGGTTTTGTCTTTAAATTCGTTAAATTCTTGAGACAATTTTTGAATTTCTCCTCGAATTCCTAATTCCATTTTATTGATCTTGTCTGCAAACCAAATTCTGAATTCGACTTCTGACATCTCAGCCAGTTGTTTATGAATGGGATCTTCAATCACATCTGCCGTATCTTTTCTTGGGGGGGTTGATCTATTCTGGTTATTCATGTTACCAGAGTTTTTCCGCTGATTCCGCCCCATGGTTTACTCCCTTTGGTTTTTCCCCTGGGGTTTTATCGAGGGCCCGTACAGTGTTGTGGCCTGAGAAACTGGGGCCCTGTCTGGTGTGGTGGAGCAAAGTGGTTCTGTCTTGTTTTCAGCTGGTTTCTGTTCGATCCTATTGCAACTTCTACTCTGGCTTGAAGTCTCAGCTGTGTGGAAAAATCAGCAATTAAGTCACCCCGCCTGCCCACCTCTGGCCCCAGTTGGAAAAGGAGAATCAAACCTTCCTACAATCGCACACCCAGGGCACCTCCTGAAGAGTCCTCAGTCTATTAGCCCAGTTCAAAAGGTCCGAATCAACTGTCTCAATCAGCACTTGTCTCGGGTGGAAGGGTTCAAGAGGTCTCTGGGAAGTGGATCACAGGGGCCTGGTTACTCCTCTGACACAGTTCACCCCAGTGCAGCGTGGAGTCAGGAGGAGCCACCCAGCAAACAGAGCAGTCTAGGAAGGTTGACGTCTCCTTCCCCACTTTGCCACTCCGTCGGACCCAGTCACTGGTATCTCTGCAGATGGCTAACCCAGTTGCCTGCAGTGAACAGACACTCCAGGGATTTGCACCTGCCTGAATCGCAAGGAAGTCTGCCAGGCCCCCGCAGACTGCCGCTATCTAGCAGGAGGAGATGGGGCCTGACATCTTTGAGTGTTTGATGCAGGTGATGGGAAGGAGGTGTTCACTCAGGCTTAGCCCCGTCCCTGATGGATGCTGCTAACAGAACAGAACAGAACAGACAACTTTGTGAGGTTCTGTCTCTGTTCCTGTCGTCGCCTACAGAAGACGGGCTGTTTTGAGTTCAAACGTCTTTGCTGCTGGAGAATTGCATCTGAACACCTCTCTGGGTCGGCCCCGCCCTGGAAGCTTCCTGGGTTTGTGAGCCGCGTCACCCGGTGGCCTCCTCTGGTTGCCCAGGGAGACAGGGGGTGTGGCCTCAGAATATCCAGAAGTGAGCGTTCTGCCGTTAAAGAAAAAACGGCTGTTGATCTACCTCCAGGGAACTGCTGCTCTGGTGTGGGCACTCAGGCGACCCTTTTCTCCTCTGTCCCGCGCCCCAGAGTCAGCACTGAGCGGCCGCAGTTTGTGCTGGGTTCACACCCCTTAAGAGATCCCCCAAGAATCAGAACTCTTGGGGGATGGGCCCCCAGACCCCGATTGGGAGTGGGGCGGGGGGAAGCTAGAGTTTCATTCAGTTTCACGCAATACTACGGTCCGGGGAGGGCTCCTGCACTGCACCGCAGGGAAGTGCCGCCAAGGCTTGATTTCCCCTCAGCAGAGTGCCCTCTCCTCGCTCACGTGTCCCAGAGTCAGCGCTGACCTGACGCAGCTCAGGCACTGTGCTCTCCCCTCGAGAAATCACCCAAGGAGCCGAACTCCTGGGGGACAGGCCCTCAGACCCCGAGTGAGAGTAGGGGTTCTCAGCTCTCAGCAGGGAGGCCAGAGTCTTATTCAGTCTTGGGCCCGTATGCCCGGGGAGGGTTGGTGCACCGCACCGCAGGGAAGTGCCGCGAGGCGTGACTCCCCCTCAGCCTGGTGCCCTCTCCTCACTCGCGCGCCTCAGAGTCAATGCTGACCAGTCGCAACTCGGGGACTGTCCACTCCCCTTGAGAAATCACCCAAGGATTCGAACTCCTGGGGGATAGTCCCTCAGACCCTGAGTGAGAGTAGGGGCTCTCAGCTCTCAGCGGGGAGGCTAGAGTCTTATTCAGTCTTATGCCCGGGGAGGGTTGGTGCACTGCACCGCAGGGAAGTGCCGCGAGGTGTGACTCCCCCTCAGCCCGTTGCCCTCTCCTCACTCGCGCGCCTCAGAGTCAATGCTGACCAGTTGCAACTCGGGGACTGTCCACTCCCCTTGAGAAATCACCCAAGGATCCGAAGTCCTAGGGGACAGGCCTCCAGACCTCAGTGGGCGGGAGGGGAGCGCCGGGGATTCAGGGTTGCCGGCAAAGGATTCCCAAAGTTTTATTCAGCCCTATGTCCAGCAGGAGAACGCCACGGCACCCCAGTAGGGGAGGTAGGTCCAGTTTTTAGAAGGTCTCTCCCGTGGAGTGTAGTGGGAGGGCCTTTAATTTCTGCTCGCTTGTTCAATTTTGGGGCTATTGAGCCTGTCTTATGGGGGAGGGGGACTCCCGTCCTCTTGGTGGTGGATTTTGTACCTTTTGTTTGCGTCCTTGTGATCACAGCTTGCCTCAGCGGTGTTGATGTGCGTTCTTCAGCCTTCTCTCTTGGTGAGGCTCAAGTCCACCAGGATACTTACTAAATTCCTGTCCCTTAACTCTCCTTCTGGACGGGAGCCTTTGTTGAAAGCTGGCTTCAGTCCGCCATCTTGTCTCCCCCATCGGCAACAGCTTTTATACGCCAAGGCTTCTGGAGTTTGCTGACCTCCTGTGACAAGAAACCTCTAGCTTCAGAATTGAAACCCAGAGGCTTAAAAAGTATTAAACTGAAGTGAATTGGGCATGCAAAGATAGAAAATTTTAAAAACTAGAATAGGATACAACAGTTTTTGGAATACGGATTGTTCCCTCTTTTGAAGAGGTCAATAATGGGAAAAGAGAGAGGATAAAACATCTATAGGTATTGTATACACTTAATTGTTTTTAGAAATACTTGGAGCAAAAAGGAAAAATATTAATTTCATAAGTGGGGTTTAGAAATAATCAAGCTAATGAGAAGTCCCCCTGTGCTGCTTCAAAAACTGCCGAGGTGAAGGCAAACTGGTAGAGACTTTCATTTCCTCTTCATGACAGCAATTGCAGAAAAGGAGAGCAGGGTACATAAAGATATATTATCATGTTGGGATATTAACAAAAACTATGGCTAGAGTGTATTAATCTCTTCACAACAAACCGAGTGTGCATGCCTACTCATAACATCTCATTTCATTCTCTACTAGTCAGATGAATTTAGGATTTCTACTGTCCCTATTTTGCAGATGAAGTTGCTAAATCACACTGCTACAATGTGACATATTAAAAGATTCATATCAAAGCCATCAAATTCCAGAGGCACAAGGCTTAACCTCTGTCTTTTTAGGTTAAAGAACAGAGCAGCTCTGTCAGATGTGTATTCTCTCTGTTCAAAAGAGGACCAAGACCAACATCACTTCATGAAATTTGCTGAAACACACACTAGTGACAGTGACCTCGCTGACAGGAAGTCTGGTGTTCTGAGAAGCAGCAATTGCATTCTATTCGTGCACAAGAAGAATGTCAGCTCCTTGATAGCATCATGCTCCAAGACCAAGGTAAGAGACTGAGAAGGAAGATGAGATAGGCAATTTCTGCTCTTATTTCTCTCTTTGGGCTAGCATGCATTTCCCTTTCTTTTTTAAGTACTGGTTTTATGAACTTGTAATTTGAATATCCTATATTTTGTTCAGAAAGGATTGGGATAAAGTAGATTTCTTTACTACAATTCCTTTAGCTTATATGTCCTCCCTAGTGGATCCCAGAAATGGATGGCTTTGTTTTCCCCCAAAAATGATCAAAGCATCATGGACAATGCATTGTCATGCTTTGTTTAAGGAGGAGGTTAATTTGAATATTGACCCACATTTCACAGGGTTAAATCAAAGCATATGCTAATGTATGAACATAGACTGCCCTGATCATGAGCAAATATAAGAAGATACATCTCACAGATAAGATTATACACCTCAGTTTAGTAGTTTTTGGAGTTTTGCTCATAACTCCATGAACACAAATTTTTATCCTTGTCCTATAAGGTTTTAAGCTTATTAAAATAAAGAGATGATTAACTTCTGGTTCTGATTTTACTTAATTTACAAGAGTGATGTATCTATAGGCGAGAGATACAACTCCACTGGTATGTGAAGGTGTCTTGCAAACTAGGCCAGATGGCCAGAAAATAGACAATATACTGTCAATCACATTATTTTGTTTATGTTTCTAAATATTAAGTTTTCGTAAAATTTTTTTTTGTTTAATAATTTGGGGGGAGAGAATATACAAGAAGAATTTAGTGATGGGAAATTATTTTTTACCTATTAACATGTGTACATTGTTGAATAGACTTTATGCCAAGCAAGAAAGGGGCTAACAGTTTCTTATTTCCTGGCTCATTCATCTCATTCATATGAAGCTTATCCTGCTGGAGCTCTGAGGGGAAAACGTATTGGTGACTAATTGGCAAAGGCACATGGGTGTGCTGGCAGAGTATGATTAATACACATATGTGCAAAGACTTCCCTTAGTTTCAAGTGGTTAAAATAACATTTAGTAAAGACTAAGGATCAAATCAGTTGCATTTACAAAACCTCAGTGGGGAAGACAGTGTTTAGCTCTTCCTCCTTCCTAATGAATATCTCTATCCCAAATCTCAGGCTTATCCATAAGAAAAACCTGTCATCTAAATAACTATAGCCTGGTTCAACAATGTACACATGTTAATAGGTAAAAAATAATTTCCCATCACTAAATTCTTCTTGTATATTCTCTCCCCCCAAATTATTAAACAAAAAAAAATTTTACGAAAACTTAATATTTAGAAACATAAACAAAATAATGTGATTGACAGTATATTGTCTATTTTCTGGCCATCTGGCCTAGTTTGCAAGACACCTTCACATACCAGTGGAGTTGTATCTCTCGCCTATAGATACATCACTCTTGTAAATTAAGTAAAATCAGAACCAGAAGTTAATCATCTCTTTATTTTAATAAGCTTAAAACCTTATAGGACAAGGATAAAAATTTGTGTTCATGGAGTTATGAGCAAATATCACTGTCCACACACATGACACGCCATGTTTCTTGAATGACACTGTTGGTCTTTTAGGTGCCTTGTTTCGAGTCTGCTAATGGCATCCACAGCTCTACCTTGGAGTACTAGGAGTTGAGCAAGCAATCCAGAAACAAATTATGAAATCAAGTTCTTTCTGTAAGGCCTTCATTCATCTTGGGACTAGACAGTGGAGGATCATTTTTTTTTTTTTGAGAATATGTTTAGGGTAGCTATGATCTGAATGTCCAGCCTATCAGATCAGGCCCATTATCATGGTCTATGACTTAGGTAAACAACTTGATATAGTGTATTGAAATTTTCCTGCTCCTCACATTACTGTTCTTTTTTTTTCTTTAAAAATATATTATGACAATAAATGCACATAAACTGTAAAATTTATCTAACATATATATTGCAGCAGGAGGTAGAAAATGTATTCTGATAATTCCTACAAACATTTTAATATTGTCCCCTAAAGTTCCTGTCTGTTCATCATTAATCCCCATCAGTACTATAACCATTGGACTTAGACACTTTAGAGAAAAATTATAAGATGTATTATTACATCAATTTTGAGGAATAAACAAACTCCAGTATGCCAAAGAATATTTAGCCAAGTTCTAGAATTCAGTATGAGGCTAAGAATTGGAAGGTCACAAAATTGAATGCATGATATGTGTTTGAACAAAGCAGCCACTTTAGAAAATGCAGAAAAAGTTCAGCTTCTCACAATTCAATGCATATTTACCTTTTTTTTTTTTTCTGATGAGTATGGTGTCTGGGAGCAGATTTCCTTTCTTCTTAACCCACATTTGATGATCCAATCAAGCAATTCATGGTAAAATCTGTTCTATTAGAAAATTGGAGCAGCAGTCTCACTGTGTTATCAAGAAAGGTTAGGGACAAAATATTTTTTGTGTCTCTTAAAGCATAAAAATTAAGATATCCTGAAAGGTACAATCTATAAATATGGAGAGAAACTAGCGATATAAGAACATGATGTGGTGGTGCCATGTGAGAGATTATTAACTGTCATAAAGGGTATGTTGTTTGGAAAAAAAAAATAAGGGCTTAACCCTGGCATGATAAGCCAAGAAATAATTCACAGATATCATCAAATACTTCTTTTTTTAACAAATTTTAGATTTGCCTCTCGAGTTTTCATTTATTCAATGCTCCTGAATAAAATGTCCACGTTTAGATTCCTAAATTCCCAAGATTATACACCACAAAGAGAAAAGCACCATAAACAGTGACTAGACTCTGAATGTGATCTTTTCAAATTGTATCTGCTTCCAGGATGAATTTTAATCGAAGATTATTGTTGAGGCACAAAAGGAAGGAATGGAATTCATCAATATCGATGAGGAATCATCATGAACACCAAAAGCACTGCAACAACAAGAGAAAAAAAAATAGATAAATAGGTCATAACCAAATTCAAAACATTTGTGCCTCAAAAAAAATCTCATCAAGAAAGTGAAGCCACAACCCACAGCATAGGAGAACTAGATGCAAATTGTATGTCTGATACAGAACGTGTATGTAGAACATATATGTGTACTTCCAATTGTAAAATATAAAGACCAATAACTCAAAAATAGACACAGAATATGAATATACATTTCTATAATGAAGATACAGCAGTATAAGCTCAGGAAATGATGCTCAGTGTCATTAGTCATGAGGAAGACACAAATCAGAACCATGAGCTATCACTTCACACTCATCACTATGGCACTAATGGAAAGGACAGGTGATGACACGTGTTAGTCAGAATGTGGAGAAATTGGAAACCTCATACACTATTTATGGGAATGAGAAATACTAGAGCAACCTTGAACCAGTCTGGCAGTTTTTCAATATATTAAACATAGAGTTATCACAAGATTCAAGAGAAAGGAAAACAGGTAATCTGCATAAAAAGTTGCATATGTTCAAAATACAAAACAAAAAGTGACTACAACTCAAATTCCAATCAACGGATGAGTAGACAAATGAAGTGAATTTTATCTATACAATGGAATGTTCTTTAGCAATAAGAAGGAAGTTCAATGCTTGCTACTGTATAAGTCAATTTGCAAAAAACATGCAAAACAATGGAAGATAGTCACAAAAGACTACAGATCGTAGAATTCCATTTATTTGAAATATCCAGAATAGACAAATCTATAGAGACAGGAAATAGATTTTGATTGACTGGGAGGGGTGGGATCCCAGGAAATGCGAGAGTGATGTTGATGGCCATGAAGTGTCTTAGGAGAGGATGTGTTGATGAAAATGTTCTAAAATTGATGGTTTTGAAATAGCCTAACTCATTGAATATAGGAAAATCTATTAAATTTATAATCTACATTGGTGAATTCTATGCTACATAAATTCTATCTTAATACATGGGTTATAAAACAAATGAACAGTAAGGTGACTGTAAACTGATGAAGAGTGACCAGAAGTTCGGCAAAGCCAGGGACCAGCACTTCTGGGCTTATCTCCATCAATGATAAGATAAACATTGTCAGATGCACCTGATTCAGCCTCAGCTGATGAGCATAGGCTAGGATTATGATGGGAACCTGCCCTGGTATTTCAGGCAATGCCTTCTGACACAGGAAAATATACTCAAATTCCCTGGGAGGACAAACAGAAGCCTCAGGAGCCTGTCTTGATTAAATGTTGGAAAGCAGCCAAGACCAATTTTGTGTTGTGGAGTATGGAGGGAAAGCAGGAAGTCATCATTATCCAAGATTAAAAACAAACTAATTTGAAAATAAAACAGCCCCAGTGAAGAGTCTCTCTAAGGGTGCACCCAGGCAACAGTCACCAGAAGTAAAGACAGTTAGAATTAGCAAGCTGAGGCATTGAGCAAGAAGTGGTGGGAAATCAAAAAAGCCACCTGAAATAAGGGGGTTTAGACACAGGGTAAGGTATGAGAGCATGTGGCTTTAGATATGAATTGAGGAAAAGCTGGTTAAATGAAATACTGAAAAGTCAAAGTATAGAAAATACAACCAAGGAACAGGAAGTTCATAGGAATTGCAGGATTACTGTGTTGACTTCTCCAAGATTGAAAGAGAAATTAAAATAAAAGATGTGCAGACAGGAATGATGCAAAGCCAAGGAAGTCTGAAAACCAGTGCACTTTTCCACCACCAAAGGAAGAGTCCTGAAACTCTGGCAGCTTGTCCCAGTCGGAGTTGTAAACCCCAGGGACCAACCCAAACAGCCTGCCCCGGATGCTTGCAGCTGCTGATAACTGAGCTGAACAGGCTGGGTTATTAGTGTGGGGCTGAGAAACAGCAACAATTCTGTTATCAGGCAGAAGCATTTCCCTGACCACAGTCAATAAAAATTTCCATAGTTAACTTGGCTTTCAGATGTTTTTCTTCTGTTCGATACTTTGTGGTAGCAAAAAATGTTTTACTGTGACAAAACAAGCAGGCAGTTAGAATGCTAAGGACGATTCCCAAGTGAGAATATTTCATTTGCTAAAGTCTAACTACTTCAAATGAGTTTATTGTTCCAGTATAATACCAATTTTCAGATCTGTAGGAACTTAAACCCGTTTTGTCTGAGTTCATTGATTATGTTATTTTTTTTTTTTAAATAAGATTTGGGGTAGAAGAGTTTATTTCTGATGCCCACCACACAATGTAAAAATTTAACTTCTTGTTTTAAATGTTCATTAATGGATTAATTTATTCTTAGAATGGGTGTGTAAACTGAAATAATGTGGCATTAATTACATTTTAGAAGAATTTAGAGAAGGGAAGTCAGAAAACATAAAAGAGGATCTTGAGCTGAATAACAATGTATATTTCCACCTTTCTTATCTCAAACTTCATGAATATTTGTGAATCAGAGCTTGAGTACTAAAATGTCTAACTCCCTTCTTTACAGTAACAATAGACTATATTTTTTGTGTGTTAGTTAAATGCTACTTCAGACATAGGAAGTTAAGGGATAAAAGGAGAAAGAGAACAGAAGAAGATGGTAAATAAATGAAAACAGCCTTTTATGCAGCATTACAGACATTTGCAAAGAAGCTCTGTGACAAACTTTGCCTCAGAATCTTGTTTCTGTTTTATCTTAAACACGAGGAAAGATATTGCAGCTAAATTAAGCCACAATAGAAGCCTTTTCAACAATTTTTATTTGAGCTTACAAATGTCGATACGCAGAAAAACTTCCACCTGACTAACAATAAAGTTATAATATTTTTAAAACATAATTACCTGCATTTAACAGCCTGTCTAATCAGGTCACTAATTATTAGCTGGGCTCTTTCATTTGTACTCATGGACTAGATAAGCAGTGCATTCATAAGCCTTCAGTAACAGGGATCATATAACATTTTAAGGAGTCTGCTGAAATTAAACAACTTCGATAAACATTTATTAACAGTGGAGAGGAGGCAGAGCAAGATAGCAGCCAAGTAACAGCTTTCTTGCATCTGGGCACCGTGAGTCTGGGGAGATAGAACTCCGGGCATCTCTGGATGGTGGAATCTGCCTATCATCACCCCTGCGCGGATACAGGGAGTCAATGAGAGACTTCTGGACCGTGAGAGGAGGACTAAAACAGTGGAAAACCAGCAAGTGGTCGCGTGTGTTCAATAGCTCTAAACCCGCCCGCAACTGTAAGTTCAGTAGCAGTGAGACTGCAAACCGGAAAGGCCTTACCGGTGAACTGTTTTGGTGTCTTTGGACTTGGCACTCAGTTGAACTGCCTTGGGGAGAGCCTGTGCGGAAGTGCCAAGAACTTTGGCCATTGTCTAGGGCCCCAGTCTGAGCCGCTGAGCCAGACGGAGCTAATGTGTTTGACGGTGGGTCACAGGGAGCCATTGTGAGCCATCTGCCCCGGCAAGCTCCGCCCTGAGGGTCACAGAGCTAGACTTGGGTGGGAGCTGGTAACCCAGTGACCAAGTAGCCTAAGGGCGGGGTCTGAGCCGCCTTGCAGCTCTAACCCTCAAAGGCAGAGTGAGACCAGTTTTGGCACACTGGGTAAGTGGATAGCCACTTCAGCAGTGATTCCAGCGACAAGCACATCCCTGGGAAAGCTTCTGCTCAGCAAGTGAAAAAGTTCAAAGTGCCTTTTAAAAGGGCTGAAGAGAGATTTAGGGTGTCTACCTGCTGGAGTTTGAGAAATAAGCACCCTCCAGTCGTATCAGAACTGTGATTAACATCTCATACCCCAGAAGACCACGTGTTGCCCAGACAATATTCAATAACATATACATACTGCTTTGTTTTTGGTTGTGTTTTTTTTTTTTTTTTTTTGGTTTGGTTGTTTTTTTTTGTTTATATTGATGTTGTTGATGTTGTTTTGTTTTATAAGTTTAACCTTTTCCATACAGATCCTTTTTCTTTCTCAATTTTTCTAGTTTAATTATAATTTCCCATCACTGTCTTTTTCAATAATTAGAACTTCATTTTTGCTAGTGTTTCTACTGCTATTAATTGGTTTTCCACCCAATTTTATCCCGTAAAGTTTTCTGTTTGCTTGTTTTGGTTTGATTTATAGCATTTTTGTCTTCCCTCTCTACTGCGTGAAGGTGGGGTACTGTGTCTGATCAGGTTAGCAAAGAGCTGCTGACCTCAAGGGAACCACCCAACTGGGCACCCCCAGAAGGTGGTTTTTTTTAAGGTTGTGTCAAAGTACCCTACTATACACCTATATTGTTCTGTCTCCCTCTTTCTGTGCCTCTCTTCTTTTTGTCAATATTCCTTTTACCCACCCCCTCTCGTTTCTCTTTTTTCTTATCACTCGGTCCTCCTTTCTTTCATCCCTTTTTTGCTCTTCAACATTCTCACCCCTCTGGTCCTGTAACCCTTAGTCAACAGGCACAAGAACTTAAAGAGCAAGAGGAAATGAAAGGAAAATTAGGACAAGGAAACAGATTAAAAGAAACCACTCATGATGAAGAATCAGCAGAAAACTCCAGGCAACATGAAGAACCAGTCCAGAACAACCCACCAAGGGACCATGAGGTAGCTACTGCAGATGATTCCACCTATGAAGAAATGTTAGGAATGACAGAAAGGGAATTCAGGATACACATGTTGAAAACAATGAAAGAAATGGTGGAAACAATGAAGGATACTGCTAATAAAGTGGAAAATAACCAAAAGGAAATCCAAAAACAGAATCAAATAAGAGATGAACGATATGAAGAATATAAAAATGATATAGCAGAGCTGAAGGAACTGAAACAGTCAATCAGGGAACTTAAAGATGCAATGGAAAGTATCAGCAACAGGTTAGACCATGCAGAAGAAAGAATTTCAGAGGTAGAAGACAAAGTTCTTGAGATAACTCAGATAGTAAAAGAGACAGAAAAGAAGAGAGAGAAAGCAGAACGTTCACTGTCAGAACTATGGGACTTTATGAAGCGTTCCAACATACGAGTTATAGGAATTCCAGAAGGGGAAAAAGTATGCCCCAGAGGAATGGAAGCCATACTAGAGAATATTATAAAAGAAAATTTCCCAAATATCACCAAAGATTCTGACACACTGCTTTCAGAGGGATATCGGACCCCAGGTCGCCTCAACTCTAACCGAGCTTCTCCAAGACACATTGTGATGAACCTGTCCAAAGTCAAGACAAAAGAAAAGATTCTGCAAGCTGCCAGGAGTAAGCGCCAGTTGACCTACAGGGGCAAATCCATCAGAGTGACGGCAGACTTCTTTAATGAAACTTTCCAAGCAAGAAGACAATGGTCATCTACCTTTAATCTACTTAAACAGAACAATTTCCAGCCCAGAATTCTGTACCCTGCTAAGCTAAGCTTCAAAATTGACGGAGAAATCAAATCATTTACGGATATACAAACATTGAGGAAATTCGCCACAACAAGACCACCTCTACAGGAAATACTTCAACCTGTTCTGCACACTGACCACCACAATGGATCAGCATCAAAGTAAGAACTCAGAAATTAAAGGATAGAACCTAATCTCCACACTGATGCAAAAGATAAAACTAAGCAATGGACTCTCACAAAATAAGATGAATAGAATACTACCACACTTATCAATTATCTCAATAAATGTTAATGGCTTGAATTCCCCACTGAAGAGACATAGATTGGCTGACTGGATTAAAAAACACAAGCCATCCATCTGCTGTCTGCAAGAAACACACCTGGCTTCAAAAGACAAATTAAAGCTCCGAGTCAAGGGTTGGAAGACAATTTTTCAGGCAAATGGAATTCAGAAGAAAAGAGGAGTTGCAATCTTATTTTCAGACACATGTGGATTTAAAGCAACTAAAGTCAAAAAAGACAAAGATGGTCACTTTATATTGGTCAAGGGAAAAATACTAACAAGAAGACATTTCAATTCTAAATATCTATGCACCCAATTTAAATGCTCCCAGATTCTTGAAACAGACCTTACTCAGTCTGAGCAATATGATATCTGACAATACCATAATAACAGGAGACTTTAACACTCCTCTTACAGAGCTGGACAGATCCTCTAAACAGAAATTAAACAAAGCTATAAGAGATTTAAATGAGACCCTAGAACAACTGTGCTTGACAGACGCATATAGAACACTCCACCCCAAAGATAAAGAATATACATTCTTCTCATCACCCCATGGAACATTCTCCAAAATTGATCATATCCTGGGACACAAAACAAATATCAACAGAATCAAAAGAATTGAAATTTTACCTTGTATCTTCTCAGACCATAAGGCACTAAAGGTGGAACTCAACTCTAACATAAATGCTTGACCCCACCCAAAGACATGGAAATTAAACAATCTTCTGTTGAATAACAGATGGGTGCAGGAAGAAATAAAACAGGAAATCATTAACTTCCTTGAGCATAACAACAATGAAGACACAAGCTACCAAAACCTGTGGGATACTGCAAAAGCAGTTTTGAGAGGAAAATTCATCGCTTTAGATGCCTACATTCGAAAAACAAAAAGAGAGCCACATCAACAATCTCACAAGCCATCTTATGGAATTGGAAAAAGAAGAATAATCTAAGCCTAAACTCAGTAGAAGAAAAGAAATATCCAAAATCAAATCAGAGATCAATGAAATTGAAAACAAAAGATTCATTCAGAAAATTAATGAAACAAGGAGTTGGTTTTTTGAAAAAATAAATAAAATAGATAAACCATTGACCAGACTAATGAGGAATAGAAAAGTAAAATCTCTAGTAACCTCAATCAGAAACGATAAAGGGGAAATAACAACTCATCCCACAGAGATATAAGAGATCATCTCTGAATACTACCAGAAACTCTATGCCCAGAAATTTGACAATGTGAAGGAAATGGATAAATATTTGGAATCACACCCTCTCCCTAGACTTAGCCAGGAAGAAATAGAGCTCCTGAACAGACCAATTTCAAGCACCGAGATCAAAGAAACAATAAAAAATCTTCCAACCAAAAAATGCCCTGGTCCAGATGGCTTCACATCAGAATTCTATCAAACCTTCAAGGAAGAGCTTATTCCTGTACTGCAGAAATTATTCCAAAAAATTGAGGAAGAAGGAATCTTCCCCAACATATTCTGTGAAGCGAACATCACCCTGATACCAAAACCAGGAAAAGACCCAAACAAAAAGGAGAATTTCAGACCAATCTCACTCATGAATATAGATGCAAAAATCCTCAACAAAATCCTGGCCAATAGATTACAGCTTATCATCAAAAAAGTCATTCATCATGATCAAGTAGGCTTCATCCCATGGATACAAGGCTGGTTTAACATACGCAAGTCCATAAACGTTATCCACCATATTAACAGAGGCAAAAATAAAGATCACATGATCCTCTCAATAGATGCAGAAAAAGCATTTGATAAAATCCAGCATCCTTTTCTAATTAGAACACTGAAGAGTATAGGCATAGGTGGCACATTTCTAAAACTGTTTGAAGCTATCTATCACAAACTCACAGCCAATATTTTACTGAATGGAGTAAAACTGAAAGCTTTTCCTCTTAGAACTGGAACCAGACAAGGTTGTCCTCTGTCACCTTTACTATTCAACGTAGTGCTGGAAGTTCTAGCCAATACAATTAGGCAAGACAAGGAAATAAAGGGAATCCAAATGGGAGCAGATGAGGTCAAACTCTCCCTCTTTGCTAAGGACATGATCTTATACTTAGAGAACCCCAAAGACTCAACCACAAGACTCCTAGAAGTCATCAAAAAATACAGTAATGTTTCAGGATACAAAATCAATGTCCACAAGTCAGTAGCCTTTGTATACACCAATAACAGTCAAGATGAGAAGCTAATTAAGGACACAACTCCCTTCACCATAGTCTCAAAGAAAATGAAATACCTAGGAATATACCTAATGAAGGAGGTGAAGGACCTCTATAAAGAAAACTATGAAATCTTCAGAAAGGAAATAGCAGAGGATATTAACAAATGGAGGAACATACCATGCTTATGGATGGGAAGAATCAACATTGTTAAAATGTCTATACTTCCCAAAGCAATCTACCTATTCAATGCCATTCCTATCAAAAAGCAACATCGTACTTTCAAGATTTGGAAAAAATGGTTCTGCGTTTTGTATGGAACCGGAAAAAACTCCGTATAGCTAAGGCAGTTCTTAGTAACAAAAATAAAGCTGGGGCATCAGCATATCAGATTTTAGTCTGTACTACAAAGCCATAGTGGTCAAGACAGCATGGTACTGGCACAAAAACAGAGACATAGACACTTGGAATCGAATTGAAAACCAAGAAATGAAACTAACATCTTATAACCACCTAATCTTCGATAAACCAAACAAGAACATACCTTGGGGGAAAGACTCCCTATTCAATAAATGGTGTTGGGAGAACTGGATGTCTACATGTAAAAGACTGAAACTGGACCCACACCTTTCCCCACTCACAAAAATTGATTCAAGATGGATAAAGGACTTAAATTTAAGGCATGAAACATTAAAAATCCTCCAAGAAAGCATAGGAAAAACACTGGAAGATATTGGCCTGGAGAAAGACTTCATGAAGAAGACTGCCATGGCAATTGCAACAACAACAAAAATAAACAAATGGGACTTCATTAAACTGAAAAGCTTCTGTACAGCTAAGGAGACAATAACCAACGCAAAGAGACAACCTACACAATGGGAAAGGATATTTGCATATTTTCAATCTGACAAAAGCTTGATAACTAGGATCTATAGAGAACTCAAATTAATCCACATGAAAAAAGCCAACAATCCCATATATCAATGGGCAATAGACATGAATAGAACTTTCTCTAAAGATGACAGAAGAATGGCTAACAAACACATGAAAAAATGTTCATCATCTCTATATATTAGAGAAATGCAAATCAAAACAACCCTGAGATATCATCTAACCCCAGTGAGAATGGCCCACATCACAAAATCTCAAAACTGCAGATGCTGGCGTGGATGAGGAGAGAAGGGAACACTTTTACACTGCTGGTGGGACTGCAAACTAGTACAACCTTTTTGGAAGGAAGTATGGAGAAACCTCAAAGCACTCAAGCTAGACCTCCCATTGGATCCTGCAATCCCATTACTGGGCATCTGCCCAGAAGGAAAAAAATCCTTTTATCATAAGGACACTTGTACTAGACTGTTTATTGCAGCTCAATTTACAATCGCCAAAATGTGGAAACAGCCTAAATGCCCACCAACCCAGGAATGGATTAACAAGCTGTGTTATATGCGTACCATGGAATACTATTCTGCCATTAAAAAAAAATGGAGACTTTACATCCTTCATATTAACCTGGATGGACGTGGAAGACATTATTCTTAGTAAAGCATCACAAGAATGGAGAAGCATGAATCCTATGTACTCAATTTTGATATGAGGACAATTAATGACAATTAAGGTTATGGGGGGGAGGAAAAGCAGAAAGAGGGACAGAGGGAGGGAGGTGGGGCCTTGGTGTGTGTCACACTTTATGGGGGCAAGACATGATTGCAAGAGGGACTTTACCTAACAATTGCAATCAGTGTAACCTGGCTTATTGTACCCTCAATGAATCCCCAACAATAAAAAAAAAAAAAAACATTTATTAACAGTGAATGGGAATTATTTCTGTAGCTTAAAACAGCCTACCAGGTTTTTAATTCAGAACCTGCCACCATTATCTGCAAATACCTTTAAAAGGGGCTTTTCTAGTTTCCTGGTAAATCAACAATTTAGTACCGTGAATCTCTATGTCAATAGCATTCCACTTGTATGCTGGTATACAAATGCAAGGGAAAAATATTTGGAAAAATAAGAATAATTCCACTCAGGGAAAAAGCTGCTGCTTCTTTCAGAGAAACACTTTAGTGAATTTCCAAAAATGTTCCACTTGAGTGAGCAAAGCATAATTGGGAAAGGTATAATTCAAGGTAAGTTCAATTTGTTTTTTTAAAAAATGATAGAAAATCTGGAGTTGCCTACTGATACAACCTGGTAAAGAGGAAGGAAGAAGCAGCTAGAAAGAAGACTGAGATAAGTAGCCAAAGGTCTTAACTGTTTTAGTCATGCATTGAAAAAAATAACAATAATCATAAATAAAAGAGAAAGAGGAAACCTTTGGAGATATTGATAGATGTATGGCATAAATTGTGTTGATGGTTTCATGAGCAGATAGATATTGTATTTCCAAAATCATAATAGTTTTCAAACTCATGATTGCATACTTTAATTCTTTTGTATGCCATAATCTTTCAAATGACCAAAAATAAAAAATGAATGAAAATGTTGTCAAAAAAAGAAACTTGATCTCTAGAACTCCCCAAATCCACTCACTTTATTCAAAAAAGGATAACTTTAAATCATTCTTCATTTTCCATAGTCAATCTGGCAAAGGATGAAGAGAAGAAGTATCTTCATGCTGGAAATATCTAGTGGTTCTCCCTGGCTGTCTTACTAATTGGTCTTTCTTGTGCACTATCTTTTCAAAAACATTAGTATAGTGAATAACGTTGGAATATAGAGATTACGTCTCCTATTTGAGCATAGTGCAGACATTCATGATTTTAGTAAGATGGAGAAATGTCATCCTACTGAGAAAAAGCAAACAAATGTATTATCTAATATAAAACATTTTGCTTCACTAAGCTCAGCATTTGTCTCCTACAACTTTGCACACTACAAGAATAGGGGTCATCTGTACCTCTTCATGTGATCCTGTGATATTTTGGTCTTAGGGGACCAGCATAGAGATTTTGATGACCCTGTTTATCATCATACTGGGAATATTAAACTATTCTTTTATGTCTGTCCCAGAAATCTTGTATTTTTCTGCTAGCATCCACGAAACCATAACCTTCACAAAACTTACAGTGTATAAGGAAAATAAAACTTCAGTCATCTCATAGTTCTTTATATTTCTCATTGCTCAGAGTTCATCGCCGTTGCAAGACTCGTAAGCCTCTTGTATGAGGTAGTCACTGCTTGCTTATCTAGCCTTACCCTTTGTCCTTGGCAACCTCTCCCAGTTTCCCTAGCCATAATTATCCCTCATGTTACTGCTTTTCTGACCTATAATATTTCTGATTTTCTGATCTATTTGATTTTGTATTTTCTTATGTACTATTCATTCATTCCCTCTGCCTTATATTTCATTTAAGTATGACTGACATTTTTATAGGTTAGATTCAGCTTTTAGACTATTTTGCATATTGATTAGTTCTCTAATCACCTTTCTCATATTTGGGTAATTTTCAAATTATGTATATGTAATTTTGGAAGACCAGAACCAAAGCTTCATATTTTTCCAGCCTCTCTTAGGACTACGCCAGTCAGATATAACTAATACAGAAGCTAGCAGATCTGAAAAATTAGGCCATCTAAAGAGTTCATCCTGATGGGGTAGCAACAGAAATATTCAGCTTATTTAGCAGTATAAGCAACACTATTGACAGAATCCAGATTCTATATTGGAGTGGAGTTTTAATGCTCATGCTCTTTAACAGAAGCAGGAAGGTATCACCAGGACAAGAACCTATAGTATAATTTTGGAGATATACACACACCCAGTATCTGCTTTCTAATTTTAATTTTCAAGATTTTCTGGAAATTCACTAAATAAATTGAAAAAATAATTTTCTCCTTAATTTTGATAGAATCATTTCTATTGTTTTGAGTAAAGAACAGTAATTGCTAAACAGATTAGTATCAATAATCTTGCAGTGAAAAGACTCTCAAAGATAAAAGGAATGGAAAAATGGTTATTATAACTTCTTGGGTGTGACAATAAATAAAAAAATGCTTTTATTACAGAAAAAAACCAGTATGCACACATCTCCTGCAGAGATAAGCAGTTAATTATCATGTATGTCACTTAGATGAACAAAATAAAAGCAAGACTTTGAGAATTAGATACTAACTGATAAGGAATATTACCAAAGACATGAAGAATATAAACTGGGTTAGTTATTTCTAAGTGCACCAGAAAAGTTTAAAGAAAAAAAATGTGAGTGGAAAGATAAGTCCTGAATTCTCAGCTCAAATCACAGTCAAAAACAAAGGGCTGAAAACTAAAGAGTAAATGCAAATTTATAACCAGAGTGCAGAGAAAAACAAAAAACCCTAATAATATTAATAGAGAACTATTTCTGAAATGCATGTTAATCTTATAAAAAAATATACAACACAGTATATGCCTGACTTTTCCTTTAAAGACCAAGTGAAATGACTTAAAACTGCTGAATTATGAAGAAGAAACACGATTATGAAGAAATTATGAAGAAAATTCATAAGAATTACATAGATTTATACATTAAACGCTTCTAAAAGAAAACTCCAGGCTAAAGTGGGCCTAAGAGAGGGAATACAGGCAAATGGATGTATACATTACTGTATTCTGCCAATGCTTGATGCATTTAGTGATATAAAATACTCCACAGCTACCTGATATGACTTAATGATACAAAGGATTAGTGATTTGAGAAAAATAGTATGAGTTAGTTCAAATTTAAGATTATACTGATGTCTTTATCAGCCACAGTCAAGCTTCTTGACAAAATAAATTATATATAGCAGTGTGGGGGTAAAGAAAGATGACAGACTAGAAACATCTCCTACTACCACACACAGTGAGGCAGGGAAAAGAAAATTTCAGCCACCTCTCTCTGGGGGGAACCTACCCAGGGACATCACTCTGGGAGCACAGTAAAGCAGTGGTGGCCTCAGAGACCAGGAGCCAGTGAGGAGATTTGGAGCTGAGAAAAATCAGCACAGAAAGCAAGTTATTGGGAACAGGCATGGACTGGCAGACACCCTCCTGGGAAAACTGGGGACAGGAAAGGGCTATACTGCAGTTTTATGATTTTGGACTAAATCGTTCACTGGAGCTGTCTTGGAAGACGAAAACAAGTGAGTGTACTTGAACAGCATCCAAAAGCTTGGAGTAAATATTGGGTGGGGTGGATAGCCCATCAATGTGGCTACTAGCTGGATGCTGCCATTGTGGGAATCCTGTGCAAGAGGAACAGGCCACAGGGTCAAATGCATGAATGATGCTGGCACTCCAGCTGAGCTCAGGCATCCATCTTTAGGGTAAGCTTCCCCCAAATCCCAAGAAGGCGACTTTGTTGTCAGGGAGCACTGTTTACTGGGCCTCTTAATGAATCTGGAGAGAATTTTGAGACCCAATTCTGTGGGGTATAAATGCTGATGACCAGGTCCTGACTGGTGGCAACTAAGTTAGGAAGACAGGATCCAATTTTTAGCAACTATAGAGTGGCTTCTGGCCCTCATTTTATATATTGCAAAACCACCATGTGTGTCATCCATCTCCTAATACCACAAAGCCACAAACACACATGCATATACAATATTATACACATATACACATATATATATTTCTTTCAATTTTGCTATTCCAGTTTTTTCCTCAGTTGATTTTTTTTCTCTTTTTTGTTGCTGCAGTTATAGTTGTTTCTGGTTTTGTTTTTGTGTTTGGTGGTATTTTTATTTTTAATTTCTTCAGTAGGAAATTCTCCTCTAAGTTTGTTACAGTTTTTCAGCACATTTTATTTTTTTAATTTGTTCTCTCATTTTTTCCTCCCTTTTGTAAAGATTTTTCTACTTTTATCATCTTTCCCACATAAATTTCTCATATAACCTCTAAGATATCCCTTTTTACCTTTATTCTATATAATTATATGTTTAACTTTCCTTTTTTTTATTTTTTGTTTTCTCTCAGTGCTGGGGCATAATGGCATGGGTTTGTGAGATGGTTACAGCACTGTTCTGGCTCAAGGAATTTATATACTCTAGGTGAAGGGTGCTTTGGCCTTTGGAAAGACAGTATTCATAGATCTCCACTGTAACATTCTCATGATTTGTGTTTCTTTCTATATTTGTTGAAAGTGAGGTCTTATATTTCTCCAGACTGGTAAGGCATTCCTGACTTCAAGGTATGACCATCACAGCCCCTTAAAGTCTTAGATTTGTGGGTGTGGTCATAGAACCCTGCTGAATACCACCATTTCTCCTGTTATTCTTTTTCTGTCCTTCTTCTCTCTGAGTCTTTAATAATTTTCTTCTACCCTCCCAGTCATTAGTTTTTCCTTTTTTGCTTCCTCTCCCATTTTACTCTTTATCATTTTCTTCCTTTGGCCCTGTCCCAAAAGTCCACTTTAACACCGAAACTCAGACACCAGGTAATTTAAAGCAAAAAAAGGTAGTGAGAAGGGAAAAGTAGGGGAAGAAAGTAAAGAATAATAAAATACACATAGGAGAAGCCAACATAAAAATTCATGTAATATGAAAAACTAAAATAGATCAATCCCATTCCCCAAAGGTCCATGAGGCAGCTACTGCAGAGGATTCCACCTATAAAGAATTAATGTAAAGGATAGAAATGGACTTCAAAATATGGATAGCAAAGGCAATCCAAAGAAAATAGAAATGATATAGCAGAGCTTAAGGAATTGAAGGAGTCAATTGGGGAATTTAAAGATTCAGTACAAAATAGCAATAACAGATTAGACCAGGGAGAAGAAAGAATCTCAGAGGTAGAACATAAAGCTTGTGAGCTTACCCAGGTAGTTTAAGAGGGAGAAAAGCAGGGAGAGAAAGGAGAATGTTTTCTTAGAGAATTATGAGACTTCACTAAACATTCAAACATATAAATTATAGGTATCCCAGAAGGGGAAGAAGAATGTCCAAAAGGAATGGAAGCCCTACTATAAGATATCATGAATAAAAATCTCCCAAGTTTCACTAATGATTCTGAAACACTCTTTTTAGAGGGATATCAAACTTTGGTCATCATAACACAAATAGAGCACATCCAAAACACATTGTAATCAAACAGTCCAAAGTCAAAATGAAAGAGAAAATGCTTCAAGAAACTAGGAGAAACCTCCACTTGAACTACAGGGACAGATCCATCAGGATGACAGCAAACTTCTCAGCTGAAACTTTCCAAGTCAGAATAGAATGGCATTTATTATTAACCTACTTAAAACAATTTTTAGCCCAGAAATCTATATGCTGCTAAACCAAGCTTCAAAGTCAATGGAGAAATCAAATCTTTCACTGGAATGAAAACATTGAGGAAATTCACCACAAAAATACCAGCTCTACAGGAAATACTTACCAATTTTTCACACTGACCACCACAAAGGAGCACAAGCAAAGTAAACACCCAGAAACCAAAGGACAAAACTTAGCTCCCCAGTGGTGCAAAGGATGAAAATAAGCAACTGACTTACACAAAATAAGATGATTAGAACTCCACTACACCTATTAATTCTTTCAACAAATATCAATAGTTTGAATTCCCCACAGAAGAGGCACAGGCTGTTTGGTTGGACAGCCAAGCCATCCATATGCTGTCTCCAAGAAATACACCTAAACTTGAAAGTTAAAAGAAGATTCACAGTAAAGGCTTGGAAAACAATATTTCAGGCAAATGGAAACTAGAAGAAAGGAATGTGTCACAATATTATTTTCAGAAACAAGTGGATTTAAAGCAACTAAAGTTAAGGAAGACAAAGATGGTCACTTCATACTGGTCAAAGGAAAAATACAGCAAGAGGATATTTAAATTTGAAATGTGTATGCACCCATGTTAATGCTCCCAAATTTATGAAACAGCTCTTGATTGGACTGAACAATATGATATCCATAACAAAATAATTTCTGGGGACTTTAACACCCCTGTGTCAGAAATGGACAGATCATCTAAACAGAAACTGAACAAACATACATGAAACTTAAATGTCACCCTAGAACAAATGGGCTTAATAGACATAAACTGAGCACAACATTCCAAAGCTAAGGAATAAATGTTCTTATTGTCAGCCCATAGAACATAGTCCAAAATACATCATGATCTAGGATACAAATCAAACCTCAAAACATTAAAAGAATTAAAATTATACCTTATATCTTTTCAGACCACAAGCAATAAAGATGGTGGTACTCAACTCCAAAAATTATTTTCATCCCCACACAAAGGCATGAAAATTAAACAACCTACATTTATTGACAGTTGGGTCTAGGAAGAGATAAAGGAGGACATATTTAAATTCTGCCAACATATTAACAATGAAACCATAACTTACCAAAATCTGTGGGATGCTGCAAAAGAAATTTATTGAATTAGATGCTTAGGAGAGAAATTTATTTAATTAGATGCTTACATCTGAGAAACAGAAAGAAAGCACATCAGCAAACTAATTAATCAACTTAAGGAAAGGAAAAGGAAGAGAAATATAATCCCAAACTTAGCAGAAGAAAAGAAATAACTAAATTAAATTAGGAATAAATAAAACTGAAAATCAAAAAAAGTCATACAGAAGATTAATGACACAGAAGGTTGGTTCTTTCAAAAGTAAATAAAATTGGAAAATTATTGATGAGATTAACTAGAAAGGGGAAGTAAAATCTCTAATAACCTCAATTAGAAAGGAAAAAGTGGGCATAACATCAGATACCACAGAGATACAAAAGATTATCTCTAACTACCACAAAAATCTGTATGCCCACAAATTTTACAATGTAGAAGAAATGGACCAACACCTGGAATCACACTATCTCCCAAGACTTAATCAGGAAGAAATACTCCTCTTGAACACACCAATATCAAGCATTGAGATCAAAGAAACAACAAAAAAAATCTTCAAAAAAAGAAAAGAAAGCAAGCTGTGGACCACATGGATTCACACCAGAATTCTATCAAACTTTCAAAGATAAGCTTTTCCCCTACTGCAGAACCTATTCCAAAACATTGAGAATGAAGGAAATTTCACCAACACATTCTATGAAGCAAACATTACCTTAAAACCAAACCCAGGTAGTACTCAATTAAATAGGTGAAGCACAGACAAATTTCTCTAAGGAATATTGAAGCAAAAGCATTCTATAATAGACATACTCTTATTTGACAATGTGAATGTTACTCTCTTTCCATTACTATTATTATTATTGCTAAATACTTTGTTTCAGCAATCCTGATTTCTTTTATGAATGTATTTGCCTTCGTTGGTTCTTTGTGAGGGATTTGTTTCTGGTCCCTATCTTAAACATTGTTATTGTTGTTAAAGTTTAAGCCTTTTTAATTTTGTGAAGGCAAAAAGTCGAAGCCTAATGAACATATGTATATGTGGAAAAAAATACTAAAGCAAAAATACTAAATAAAATCTTGGCCAATAGATTACAGCTATACATTACAAAACTTGTACATCATAATCAAGTAGGCTTCATCCAAGGTATACAAGACTGGTTTAACATACACAAATTCATTAATATTATTTACCACATCAATAGAAGCAGAAACAAAGACCATATGATTCTCTCAATTGATGCAGAAAAGGCATTTGGTAGGCTAGGTGCAGTGGCTCATGTCTATAATCCTAGCATTCTGGGAGACCAAGGCAGGTGGATTGCCTGAGCTCACAGGTTTGAGATGGAGACCAGCTTGAGCAAGAGTGAGACTCCATCTCTAAAAATAGCCAGGCCATTGCATTGGGTGCCTGTAGTCCCAGTGACTTGGGAAGCTGAGGCAAAAGAATCCCTTGAGCTAAAGAGTTTGAGGTTGCTGTGAGCTATCTTGCCAAAGCCCTCTACCAAGGGCAACAAAGTGAGACTCTGTCTCAGTAAAAAAAAAAAAAAGAAAAAGAAAAAGAAAAAAAGAAAGAAAGAATAAGCATTTGATAAAATCCAGCAAACTTTTCTCAGTTTTTTTTTTTTTTTTTTTTTTTTGTAGAGACAGAGTCTCACTGTACCGCCCGAGGGTAGAGTGCTGTGGCATCACGCGGCTCACAGCAACCTCTAACTCTTGGGCTTACGCGATTCTCTCGCCTCAGCCTCCCAAGCAGCTGGGACTACAGGCGCCCGCCACAACGCCTGGCTATTTTTTTGTTGCAGTTTGGCCGGGGCTGGGCTTGAACCCATCACCCTCAGCATATGGGGCCGGCGCCCTACTCACTGAGCCACAGGGGCCACCCCCAGCAAACTTTTCTAACAAGAACACTTAAAAATATAGGCATAGGTGTCACATTTCTTAAGCTGATTGAAACAATATATCACAAATCCTCAGGTAATATCATACTAATTGGAATAAAACCTAGAACTGGAACCAGGCTAGGATGTCCTTTATCTCTAGTACTATTCATAATAGTTATGGAAGTACTAGTCAATGCAATCAGGCAATAGAAGTATATAAATGGCATCTAAATGGGAACAGAGGAGGTCAAACTTTGCAGATGATATGATCACATTCTTAGGGAACCCCAGAGACTCAACCAGAAGACTCATGGAAGTAATCAAGAAATACTGTAATATCTGACAGTATAAAATTAATGCCTACAAATCAGTAGCCTTTTATATATCAATTACAGCCAAGTTGAGAAGCAAATCAAGGTCACTATTCCATTCACAGTAGCTTCAAAGAAAATGAAATACCTAGTAATATACCTAACTAAAGAGGCGAAAGGCCTCTACAATGAAATTTATGAAACACTAGGAAATGAATTGAAGAAGACACTAACAAATGGAAGAATATATCATGCTCCTGGCTTGGAAAAATCAACATTGTTAAACTGCTCATACCACACAAAGCAATCTTACAGATTCAATTCAATTCCTATTAAAATACCAACATCATACATTGAAGAACTGGGAAAAATACTTCATTTCCTATTTGAACCAGAAAAAAAAGTAACTCATACAGCCAAGGCAATATTATTAAAAGCTGCAGGTATCACTTTATCAGACTTTAGGATATATTACAAGTGCACAGTGATCAAAAGCATGGCATTAGCCAAAAAAAAAAAATGAAGACAAGGACATATGGAATCAAATAGAAAAGCAAGAGGTGAAGCCAGTCTTTTATTGGCATTTGACCTTTGATGAACCAAATAAAAGCATACACTGGGGAAAACAATCCATGTACAATAAATGGGTCTGGGAGAACTGGATAATCACATGTGAAAGACTGACTCTGGACCCATACCTTTCACCACTTACAAAAATTGATTCAAGATGGATAAAGATTTAAATCTAAGAAATGAAATGATAGAAATACTACAAGAAAGAGTAGGAAAAACTCTTGAGGATGTCAACATAAGGAAAGATTTTATGAAGAAGACTTCAGTGGCAATTACAATAACAACAAAAATAAACACATATTAGATAATTAAACTGAAAAGCTTCTGCACAATGAAAGTCACAACAATCAAGCAAGTAGACAACCTTCAGAATGGGAAAAGACATTTGCATGTTACAAATCTGACAAAGATTTGATAAGTAGGATCTATAGAGGACTCAAATTCATCAACAAAAATGAGCAAACAATCCCATCTATCACTGGGAAAGAGACATAAACAAAATCTTCTGTGAGGAAAATAGACAAATGAATAACAAACATATGAAAATGTGCTCCTTCCTAATCATCAGAGAAATGCAAATGAAAACTACCCTGGGATATCATTTAACTCCAGGGAGAATGACCCACATCAGAAAGTCCCCAAGTTATAGATGCTGACATGGATATAGAGAAAACAGAAGACTTTTACACTCTTGGTGGGACTGCAAACTAATCCAGCCTCTTTGCAAAGAAGTATGGAGAATCCTCAATGAATTCAAATTAGATATCACGTTTAACCCCACAATTTCACTACTAGGTAGCTACACAGAAGAAAAAAATCCTTTTATCACAAGGATATTTTCACTAGATTGTTTATCATAGTTCAATTTATAATTGTAAATATGTGGAAACAACCGAAATGCCCATCAACTCAGGAATGGATTAATAAACTGTGGTGTATATATATATACACCATAGACTACTATTCAGCCATAAAAAGATGGTTACTTTACATCTTTTGTATTAGGTTGGATGGAGTTAAACATATTCTTCTTAGTAAAATATCACAAGAATGGAAAAGCAAGTATCCACTGTACTCAGTTTTATTATGAAGCCAGTAGACCATCTTACACACATCCACATAGGAGGAAAACTCAATTTGATTCAAGTTGGGAGGAGGGAGAACGTGGAAGGGAGGATGGGGTCAAGAGAAGGGATGGATGGGGTGCTCCCACTTAAAGGGCATAATGTAGGGGTGTATTGTACACCTTTTGGGTGTGAAACACAACTACAAAAGGGACTCTACCTAACAAGTGCAAATATCATGACCTGATTGTACCTTCACATTCATCTGAAATTGAAAAATAATCATTATATACAACTTTCATCTACTTCCAATACTATCAAAAATGTATAAATTATAGCAGTTGGATGTTTTAAAAGTCTTAATATATCCTAAAATGGTTAAAATATTAAATTATTAAAATGACATTCTTATATGGAGTGCCTACCATGTTTCAGGTATTTTTGTAACACTTTTTGCCTATTATTAGTAATCGATACAAGCATACGATTTATCTTCTCTACTAACAGAAATTTTTCTCAGAATTGAGGATCTCTCATCTTTAAAACTTCTCAGCATTGAATTCTTAAGCATCAGAAACTAAAAGGAAGGTTATACCTGGGAAACAGCTTCAGAAATTTATTTCAGATTCAAGTAACCTAAAGCTGCAATATTCTTACATACCTTTTATACTGAGACAGCAACAGTTTAAGATCTCATTATTTGAAGACAATGAAGAAATATATGCAGTCTAAGTATCAGTCAGCTAAATTCAAGGTAGGGTAGAGTCTCTCTCTATATATATAAAATAATTATCAGTCCATACACACATGTATACCATTTGATTCAGTTGTGGGATCTGAATTCAAAAATTTTGCAATAACATTTCCTGGAACTTACAGATCAACCTGTCAATGATTTTATACCACTTTTATTTCCCTGGTATATATCCTGAAATATAAAATGCTATATCTCCTGAAACATAAAAAAGTAATATTTTCTGAAAATGTAAAATTTTACATTTTCTGAAAACATAAAATGCTGTATTTTCTAAAATGTTAAAAATTTATGTCTTCTGCTTTCATGAACTCAGACTGCTTTAAATTCACATGCTAAACACATTATTTCATTAATATTACACAGTACTGCAGAAAAATAGAATTAGACATTTTTCTCTATAAAATTGCCCCTGGTGATAGAAACATGGGAGCAAAATACAGATCACACCTAACTCTTGTGGAATTCCAGAAAAGAATTTTCCATATAATGTAGGTTTAATCAAGGGCTTCCTTTTAGCTTCAAGCCTTGGCAACAAGATGGTCGATTAGATTGACCTCTCTAGCCTTTATTATTTGTGAGATCAAAGCAATATGATAAGTTTCTCAAAATTTCATTTTCCTCGTCCTTTAATCCTAATAAATAATCATTTAATTCTATTGACTTTACCTAGGCTAAATGTGTTTAAGATTACACAAATACACACAAAGACACAAATTTAAGATAACTCTCTTATTCCTTCTTTCTCCCATCATCTACTCCACTGGCTTATAATACATGCCAATACATTCCTCTAAATTAAATCATTTTTTTCCTATTTACCCAACAAATATATGTTTTATTCTTAAAATATACTGAATATTGTGCTAATTTTCTATCAAAGGAACTTTTAAATGCTACACAGACAGAAATTCAATAAAAGCAAACCTAAGATTCTTGAGAACATGTTAGCTATGTTAACATAAAACTTCATCTGCTTTTTCCATTGAAGAAAGGAGGGTTTGTTCCTGTTTTCCTATTAGAATAATCTAAAAACATTAAAAATGCTGTTATCTGACCACAATTTCAGGAATTCAAATTTAATTCACCAGGTGGAACCTAAAAGTTGTTGTATTTTGAAGTTTAACATTTGACTCAAACAGGCAACAGTTTTGAGAATTTCTAAAGCAATTAATAGGGTATTGATTCTGTTCTTAATTGCCAAAATATTGTTCATATTCAATCATCTTTGTTGAATTGTGGTAGGCAAATTTATAGATGACTCCCAAGGATTCCGTACCTGTGCACACTCCCTCTGTAAACTGCTCCCCTTGACAGTGGTAGAATACACGCACATGATGAGACTTTGACTCCCCTGATTAGATTATGCTACATGAGCCTTCAGTTTAGCAAACTAGGTGGAAATATTTGAAGTGAATGCAATTTTCTTGCTAGCTTTGAAGAAGCTGCCATGTTTTGAGAAGGGCTTGTGGCTAGGATCTGAAGGTAATTTCCTAGAGTTTAGAGCAGACTCTGGCCAACAGCCCAGGAGCTGAGAGCAATCCCTGGCCAACAGCCCACAAGAAAACAGGACTTCAGTCCTATAACTAGGAGGAACTGAATTCAGCAAACAATTTGAACTTGAAAGAGTACCCACAGTCTCAGATGGGACCACAGGCCTTCCAACAAATTGATTTCTGCCTGGTAAGACCCTGAGCGGAAGGCACAATTAATCCTTGCCTCAATTCCTAGCTCATGGCAATTATGAGACTGTAGATTTATGCTGATTAAGTTGATAACTTGTGGGAATTTGTTAAGCAGTGATAGAAAACTAATACATGAGTCAACAAATAACTATTTTTGAATTGTAATCCAAATGATTTTACTGTCATCATGTTTATTCCAACTGTGATTATTATCCTACAAATCGTTTATTTTATTTTTGTTCAATTCCTAATCTTCCCATAGTTATTACTAAAGACATGATGATAAAAGAAAAGGTGATGAGAGAAGTTATTATGAGTAAAATTAGTGGGTTGTTTCAATTCAATTGTAATTATCTAGAAGACGTAGACTTTTTTTTCAATCTGGCATATGTACAAAAGACTTTGAATGTTAAAATGGAGAAGAAAAGTATTTATTAAGAACCTTAGTCATACAAAGACAATTTTCTTTTAAGCAATCTCTATTTGCACTAGAATATTGTAATAAGTAGGATGATTACATGGAAACAAATCCAAGCAAGTATTGCTTAGCAACAGTTATCACTAGACTGTAGATATGACATGCTGAACATTTTGTACTGAAACAACTAGAAATATTTGAGGACAAAGCTCTGGATTCCTACCCATTTCCCAGTATGCCTTGTGAATGTTAATATGTTTGAATCTGAATATTCCACTAAATTTCTAAGAACCATATTCCTTTATCAGTATGCTCTTGACCTTTCACTATGATGGATTAGTATTTGTAAAGACTGGGAAGACCCATTTCAGGGCTCTTCTCTAAAGAAAGCTTGCCAGATGCTTGCATAATATGCCTAATATTTTTATGGCATTGATGGTAATTTTTTTATGTGTGTGGGAGAGAGTGCTTTCCCAAGAGTTTACAAATAATAGCCTTTGATGTTGTGTCAGAGGCATATCTTATCATTATAAACACTTTTAATCATCATGCTTTTTCCCCTCATAATCTGCCTATATTATTCCAATGTCTCAGAATAATGTGAACTAAGATATAATTAAAAGATAGGTTAAAGAGATCACTCTGTATTCTAGTTATTAATCCTATTGTTTGCATTTTCTTCCCCTATTTCATAAAATCAAAATAAATAGTATTTTGTTAAATTAATTTTGGTAATGCGTTTATAGTACAAAAGCCCTCTGCTCAGTATATGATAGCATTTAGTGCTTGATAACTTTAAACACAACCTTTATTATCTAAACTTACTTTCACTTGCAGTGTTTATATACAAATTATACAATTTTTGTCTACAATATCCTTAATATAACTCACATTTTTAAAGCTTTGACTCATAAGGCATGTTTATCAAATTCTCTTCTACCCTGCTTTTTCTTTTTATTTAGTGTCCCAACTCTGATTCCCATATCCTCCTTTAATTTGAGTTTGTTGCTTTATTCACTTTGGAATAAAAGGCCAGTGCTTTGGATGGCACTGTGTATCTTTCCTTATTGTTTTTTTCCAGCTAACTCTATGGGTTCCAAGATCTTTCTCTTTATTGAGTTACGCTCTCATTTTGCTAGAGCAAATTCAGTTTCTATAAAAAGGACATTGGAAAGCATGTTGTTTGAGGCCCTGTATAAAAGCCCACATTTTTTATTGCACTTTTATATTTAGATAATATTTTAAATTATATTTTCTAAAATAAATATGTATTCTTTAAATTTTGAAAACAACATTCCATTATTTTCCAGTATCCACTGTTCCTATTGAAAAGTCTGCTGCCTTGTTGATGCCTATTTCTTTGTATCATTTTATTGCTACTGGGGTAAAGGTGGTTTCTGTGTCTTGATAATGATGTTCATTTAATACTATGAGGCTTAAAATCTTTTTTTTTTAATTTCAACTTCCTTATTTCCAAGACCTCAGATTTCTCTTACATCAAATCAAGTTCAGATTTATGTGTGACTGTTTTCATGTATACTAATTATAATAATTGATGTTCTGTATTTTAGTTTTCTCAGTTACTAATTGTTTTATTGAGATCATTCAATTCTATGTTAATGGGTCTTGTTTGCTCAGAAAAAAGCAATGCTTGCTTTGAGTATAGGTTCAGTGCTTCTTGACTTGAATTCTTTGAAAAATTTATTTTCTCTCTGTCTCTCTCTCTTGATATGAAAACAGGTGGGAAGAATTTCTTAATAGGGACAAATGGAAACATGACTGTTCTTTCTCCTTCTTCATTTTTCTTCATTTTAATGATGCTATGTTAGGCTTCTTGTTTGGATTAATTTTTCCCTCAGTGCACTAAGTTGCCCTTCATCAATTCTGCAGCTTCAGGTGGCATCTCCTCTGCTTTCTGCCTTTCACAATTGAATAGGTATTCTTGTTTGTTTGTAAATCTTTTATCTACTTATTTATGCCTCCATTTTCTTTGTCATTCTGGGTTTCCAATATGCTGTTTTAACTGAAAGTGTAGAAAAGAATTTTCAGAGAAGACGATTCAATGAAATACCCCAATTAATTAACACCTTAATGGTTTTAAATTTTTAAAAGTCCGTTATCCATTGTTGTCCATGGCTCCTTGTCTTAGTCCATCTGGGTTGTTCTAAAGTCTAAAGGAGGGCAGCGCCTATGGTTCAAAGGAGTAGGGTGCTGGCCCCAAACCTGGCCCCTGGCCAAAAACTTCAAAAATAAATAAATAAATAAATAAATAAAATAAAGTCTAAAAGAAAACCTGATGCTGGATAAACCCCCCAAAGGTCAGAGGGTTAGGGGAGATAGAATGTATGTTTAAAATATGTCACAATTGTTTTGTGCCAGGGGCTTGTGGAGAGATGTTAATTTTAAAACTCATTGTGTAGGAATGTGGTCTTATTTGGGGGCACTCCTAGAAGGGAATAGCAGTTTTAAACTAGTTTATGAGCAGGTTTGGACCCAGAAGGTTTGTTCGGCCCTAGGTGAAGGGAACCTACATTAATAGTATTTACTTAGCTCTTAACTCTAAGGCTTCTCAAAATTGTAGATTTGAAACTGCCTACTTTGTCTCCTGATTAATTGATGGTAATTAATAGTAACTTTGCACTACAGTTGTGGCAGGACTTTCCAAGTGAGGTAAAGTTAATCTAAGCCTATAATGAGAGAAAATATGTAGGGAAGATAAAACAAAGAACATTTTTTTTAGAACTATCTTACAGATTTTAAGTGGCAGGATAAAATATCTGGGTTTAGTTAGGTCAGTAGTGAAAAATCATCAAGAACATTTTTGCAGGGCATTAATAACATTAGAAATGTGTTTTAAAAAGATAAAACTAAGAGCTGTACAAGGACTGAATTTAGAGCATAGGAAGATTAAAAGAATTAACCCATCAGGAAACTTTCAGTAGAACAAGAGAGAGTTAGAATGACAGCCAAGTAAAATGACACCTGGTTATTGCATAATACTTCCTAATGTGATTTCTTTCTCAATGCATCATTTGATTTACACAGGAATCTCAGTAAGCACAAGAGGGCAGATTCCAAACAGTACCTTGTATTGTGAACTAAAGTAAAATCTTGAGGCTCCCCTCCATGGCTGACTGACTGGACCACCACTTGGATCCCCTAAAACAGAGTTGCTAGCCATTAAAAAGATCAAGGATGCCTTATCATATCCCCTTCTTCTTAGAGACACCCTTTGGGACTCATTAAAGGGCCTGAAGCTATGCAAGACATACCAGCAGGTCCTCTATGTACATACAAAGTTCCTTGAGTCTGGCATGTGTCCTATAATTTTTCTCTGATTAACAGACACTTATTTTAACTCAGTATTCAGTTTTCACTAACTTCTGGTCTATAGGCAGAGCCTAACTCTTTAGCCAATTGTCAGCTAGCGGATATTTAAACCTACTTATAACTTTTGGGCCCCTGCTTTGAGACATTCCAACTTTTCAGGTCAAACCAATATATGCCTTCCATGTATTGATTTATGACTTTACCTGTAATTCCTGTCTGCATGAAGTGTATAAAACCAAATTGTAATCCCACCACAACCAATCCACCTGCTAGAGGTTTCTTGGGCATAGCTCCCAGTCATGGTTCTCCAATTTGGCTCAGAATAAATCCCTTTAAATTATTTTAGTAAGTATAGATTCTTGTGTTATATTTCTATAGACTGAGAGAATAAGTAATAGCTTGTAAATTGAGAAGTAGAAGACTTTATTTTGAAATCGAGATATGTCTTTCTCAAAAGAAACAACATGGAGATAAATATTTAAAAAATGGCGAATGATTGGTATCGAAGGCAATACATGTCAAAATTGACAAAACAACAACAACAAATCAAAAAGCAGCTTCTGTAAACTGGGAGAATTGGGAGAATGTTCATATTAAAACAGGAAGTCACAGTCCCAGATTATTAAATCACAAAATTGTAGGGCAATGTATAAGAGAAGCATGAGCAAAATGAGTGACTATTTATTCATAGCAAAAAGGTAAAGTCATGGGTGGTGCCTGTGCTTAGTGAGAGAGGTAACGGCTCCATGTACTGAGGGTGGTGGGCTCAAACCCATCGCAGGCCAAACTGCAACAAAAAATAGCCAGGCATTGTGGTGAGCACCTATAGTCCCAGCTACTTGGTAGGTTGAGGCAAGAGAATCGCCTAAGCCCAAGAGCTGGAGGTTTCTGTGAGCTGTGATGCCACAGTACTCTACTGAGGGCAACAAAGTGAGACTCTGTCTCTAAAAAAAAAACAAAAAAAAAAACAGAAAAAGGTAAAGTCATAACAACAATACACACACACATATATAAAATTCCAATTAAGTTAGAGAATTATGAACCATTTGGAATACAGAAATACAAAAGAGAATTGAAAAGAAGGTGTAATTGACATAATGTACTAATTCCACTGATGTGTGTTGGGGTGAAGGAAAAATTTCCCCTTCACCTGCCCATCAGATGTTTTGCTAAAAGATCGCCTCAAAGTAAGGTGGATTAACAAGAGAAAAGGATTGAAGATTCATTTAATGTGTGCACTGGAGAGTCAGAGAGTGACTGCCCAATATCACAGCAGGGTCCAGAACCCTTTGTATCCTTGTTACCAGAATTTTTCTGGGAAGTTAAAGAATGAATTCATGGACCACCATGAATAAGCAACGGGATAGATTTTATTATAGATAAGAGAAGAAGCAAAACAAAGCCTCTTGAATAATCAGGGGGTGGCAAGTTGGGTTGCTGATTTGAGCTCTCTGTCTAGGGATTTATATGCAGTTTTTCCTTTCCTGAAGACAGAGGGATTGGGGAAATGGAATGTATGTCTAAAATATGTGTCACAGTCCTTGACGCCAAAGGCCTGTGAGCAGAAGTGCATTGTAAAACTTCATTGCGCAATGTGCAGGAATGTGGTTTTGGGCACTCTGCCCTTTCTGGGGAGTAGTGGCTTAGGTGGAACCTTGATCAAAGTCATTTACAAGCCTGATTAGGCTCAGAAAAAGGAGTCTGTGTCCAGCCCTGAGCAGAGGGAACCTGCATCACCCTCATTTTAGAGGGCAGAGGGAAATGAGGAATGTAAGTACTTCTGTTCACAGGCAATAGGTCATTACTAGGGAGTGATACTCCAAAGATTGCATGGATGGAGGAAATGGATTGACTTGCAAATGATTTTCTTTTGAAATTAAATGAACCTTATAGACAGACATTATTTTTAAAATGAGTTAGAGCAGGTCTGTTTTCATTCTTATCTTTCCTGCCATAGACACTGAGGTAACAGTAGAAAGGATGGATAATTTTTCTTCTTACTGGGCACTTCTGGTCTTTATGGAGATAGAAGAAAAGCTACTTCAGACACCTGTTGATCTCTAAGGGCCGTTAATTCCAAAGACTCTTTATACCAAGGAGTCATATTTCAGGGTGAAATTCTCTGAGTTCTTTTATATGACGTGCTGAAAGGCAAGACTTTGAGATGATGTTAGTGTGTGCCACTAGTGGGTATGAGTAGGAAGAAGTCCATCTGCAAAGGGATGCAAGGGGACATTTTGATTTGGGGTCGTGAAAATATTTAATATCTGAATTATGGTGATGAAGGAGATTATACAACTTTACACATTTGTCAAAACTATCCATTTAAAACAGGTTAATTTAACTGTATGTGAAATGTGCCCCACGTGAACTTAATTTTAATTAAATAAAACATACAATTTACTCACCTTTCATCTCCCATTAAAGGAAACCAAATAAATCTTTGATTAAAAAAAATTTAGAAATTCAATCAAAAGTAGATCCCCTGTGCATCACCTTTCTGTCTTTAAGAAATGCAGTTGGCGTTGGCGGCCATCCATCATTTCAGAAGAAGAAAAATGATAATCCTAAGAGTCAAACAGCCTGGCAAGTTATCAGAAATTACCAAACCAAGTAAATTCTTCTGGGCAGACCTTTAAGGCTGGATTTTTAGTATAGAAGACAAATAAGCAGCAAGACTAGCTCACTTATTGATTCATTAATCCAAAAATATTGGTATATATATATATATATGTCAGCCATTATTCTAGGAGGTAGTCTCAAAGATAAACACAACTGGACATCAGTTAAATCAATGAAAATAATTTGTATTCAGTAACTACTAACAGCAGGGGAGAGAGCTGTAATCATTGACATGTATAAAGAGGGAACTGGGTGCTGTAAAGGGAGAATGGGCAGGAAGGCAGTTTGGGGCGTACTTTTTACAAAAGTAAAAAATTAGTAAAAATTGGTCAGTGTAAATGCAATCAAGCCATCTGCTTCTGTTAGCTGGCAATTATGGAAGTTAGTATTCTATCTTCTCATAGAGACTGGGAGGCAGAGGCCCTTTCCTTCTAGATGATTAATTGCATTTCAAAGGAATGGCTTTCAGGTCCTTGAAAAAGACACCTCTGAGTTACAGAAGATAGCCATACACCTCAAAGGGATAGAGGAAGTATTCATAACTGTAAAGCATTTTTGCAATTGCTCTAAAGAAAGGGAGGTCAGAAAGAAAGGAGAACAAAAAGTAAATTCTCTTGATAGTATTGCGCTTTTCTCAGACAAGCATTTTAAGGGGGAACTGGGCTCATCCGAGGGATCTAAACTCAGGCTTCCAGAAGCCATGGTAGAGTTTGATCATCAATTAATGAGAGGCTTAACAGAATCATTATGTGCTGAGAGTTCTATATTTCTCAGTGAGCACAGAAGAAAACAAGACCAAAAACATGCCTACATGTTACATTCTAAAAGGGGAGACCTAGGATTTATAAGTTAATGCATAATGGAAAATCATATAGTGAAAATTTTAAACAAACTACTGCTAATGGACTAGTAACTAGGATTCACCACAAAATAAAATTTCAGTGTATCAGAATCTTTGTGAAGTCCTGACCTTTTATCAGTGATTAACAATAAACTATTACTGCTCTATTCCCCCAAAGTGCAATGGAAATCTTTTCTTATGGTGATGGTGAAGAAACAGAGATAAAGCCTTCTGTTTACCTTATTTCTGGAACAGTAGCAGTTTACTTTACCATTTGTCACATACAAATCTCTCAGGGGTAGATTCCATAATATGATATTCAGGCATTATTCTCCGAATTTCTCATGTATAAGATCACTTTATTTCTAACAATAAACCTTTAGATAGATGCCACCTGTCATCATCAGCTGCAGTTGTCATTTGAGGAAACTGAGGCAGAACTTGCTAAAGTGACTGCCCAAAGGACTCATTGCATATAGCAGCTGTGTAATCATTTCATCCCAGGTTGACTGTTTCCAAGATCCACGGACGTTTCTTCCACACCTTTTCTCTATATTATCAAGAGGAAGGCTGTACACCCTTAGGGCACTGTTAACAGTGAGTCTGCCTTGCATCTGGTGGTAGAAAATTCAAAGAACTTTACAGTTTAAGACATAATCCTAATATTTCTGCTACTGGTGTCACATTTTTCCTCCAGGGTTCATGGTCTCTGGAATAAGGAATGAATTCACAGACTGCAAGTAAGTGAAAGCAAGAGAAATTATTGAGAAGAAAGCAAGCAAAGGTCAGGTGCAGTGGTTCATGCCTGTAATCCTAGCACTCAGGGAGGCCAAGGCAGGTGGATTGCCTGAGCTCAGGAGTTGAAGACCAGTCTGAGCAAGAGTGGGACCCTGTCTGGTTTTGTTGTCAGTGCCTGTAGTCTTAGCTACTGGGGAAGCTGAAGCAAGAGGGTCACTTGAACCCAAGAGTTTGGCGTTTCTGTGAGCTATGATGCTACTGGCACAGTACCCAGAGGACAGAGTGAGACGAAAGAAAAAAGAAAACTCTGGCACAGAGGAGAAGGTCCTAAGAGGGATGCTTCCTGGTTATTAGTGAGCACTCTGATTGGCTCTGTAAATTCGAGATGGCTCCTGGTTATTGGTTCCCTGTTAGCACAGAGGGTGGAGGTGGGGATGGGGATTCCTAGTTACTTTGCCCACTGAAAAGTCTCTTCCAATCACCACACTCTGCATGTAGGGTTTTGCTGCCTCACCTGAATACTGAACAGGGTGTTCATAGCTTGTCTTGTTCTGCCATTAGGGGATTTTAAAATTTTCTATTCTTTGGGAAGGGCAGGTCCAGGCTGCCCCTTCCAGGAACACTAAATGGCTGGCTTGTACCATTCTCTCTTCAAGGTTTTTAAGCCTGCCTGTCTCACACCTAACTCTTCTGGCTTATATTCACAAGAATGTACTTCATGGAAGTGGTTTGTAATGCCTCCTTCTGTATATCACAAAAGGTGGACTTTTTAACTTATTAAATAACACTGTATTTGTAGCATAAACAAGAAAGATTATCTTTATTTTGCTTTGTCCATGAAATTTTGAAGATTTTACTGACATAATAAAGAATATTCTATCTCATAGTTAATAAAGAATGTTCTATCTTATAGTTAATAAAATAATATTAAAATGGCTACTTCTTAAAAAAAAAAAGGCATTTTTATGCCTGGCTCTATGCTAGGCTATATAAAAACTTCAGCTCAGTAATGTTAAGTAATCAATATTTATACACTTATGAGGAATGGGAGCATCTTTAAAACAGCCATGTGCATTGCCTTGATAATTGAATTGATTTTACAGTGGTGAAAACTAAAGCTCCTGAGAACCACTGGATAATGCCCAAGGGTCCCCAGTTAATGGTCTGTCTGACTTCAAAGCCTGTGCCCTTTTACTCTACCATCTTGCTCCCTGGCTCACCTCACACTTTTAAAGCATCCTTCTGTCTTTTGCTTTCAACTTGTGACAAGTTTTGGCTTTGTTTAGAGTGACTATTTCAAAGTAAAATAAATTGCTTGCACTGTGCCTCTGGGAAGTGATAAAATGTTACATTGAGAAGAGCATCAGATATGGAGAAGATATAGGCAGCTCATTTAAGCAATAACAAAGCCTTGCTGAGGAGGAGAGAATTACTGTTGGAGGCTGCAAAAAAGATGATGGTTAGTATTTTGAGTCCCTAAAGGTGTTCAGAAGAAAATGATTGCATTTCATGGTAAAGTCAAAAATTAAATGTTTGTTCTCTAAACAGATAAAAAAAAAAACTGTTAATTTTGATGTGTCAATTAGTTAAAATTGATGAAAACAATATACTATTATGGATTATAATTAAATTTAAATAAGGTAAAGTATATAAAAGAAAATAATCAGATCTTTCAAAATGGTAATTCTACTCATTAGTTTTTGTTTACTCTTGTCTAAGAATACTCTTATGGTGGTAGGCTGAACAGTAGACCCAAAAGTATATAGATTCCTAATCTCCAGAATTTATAAATATTATCACCTATGGGAAGAGAGTTAACATTATTATCTTTAGGTGAAAAGGTGAGATTAAGGTAAGAATCTTGTATTTTTTATCCTGGTTTATCAGTGCGGGTCCTAAATGTAATTACATGTACCCTAATAAAATAAAAACAGAAGCAATTTCTACATACTCACAGAAGAGAAAGTAAAATAAAGATGGGGGCAGAGATTGCTGTGATGTGGCCATATGCCCATGAAGGCTAATAGCTGCTAGAAGCTAGAAGGGGCAAAAGATGGATTCTCTTTGGGCACTCAAAAAGGAGAACATCCTGGCAACAACTTGATTTTCAATCTGCCATCACCCCCAATTATGAGAGAAGAAATTTGTTTTTAAGACATCAAATCAATAATAATATGTTATAGCAGTCATGGGACATTTATACAGATTCTGGTAACAGTGAGTATAGTGCTGCTATAATACTTAGATGTATACTCAAGAATTCTGATAAATACTTAAAATTGGTAATAGGAGAGTCTAGAAGAATTCTGAGATGCATAATAATCACAGAGTTAATATACATTACTGACTAAAAGAGGTATGTGTAGGATAATCTTTAGAAATTAGATTATTGGGCGGCGCCTGTGGCTCAGTGAGTAGGGCGCCAGCCCCATATGCTGAGGGTGGCGGGTTCAAACCCAGCCCCGGCCAAACTGCAACCAAAAAATAGCCGGGCGTTGTGGCGGGCGCCTGTAGTCCCAGCTGCTCGGGAGGCTGAGGCAAGAGAATCGCGTAAGCCCAAGAGTTAGAGGTTGCTGTGAGCCGTGTGACGCCACAGCACTCTACCCGAGGGCGGTACAGTGAGACTCTGTCTCTACAAAAAAAAAAAAAAAAAATAGAAATTAGATTATCTTTAGATATCCTACATCAAGCACACAAAGTGAACTCAGTATGAGTTTAAAATGACTTGCTATTCTTCCAGAGGCTTAAGGGACCTGAGACCCCTTGGGACACATGCAGAGTTAGCTCGCCTGGAGTTAAGAATTCCACAAGCCAATTCTCAGAAATTGTGAGCCCTGTGAAGCCTGAGATCAAAGGGCAAGCCACCCTTCCTCAGAGATATGGGCCAGAGGGTTGACATATGTTAAAAACATATTGTCAGAGGTCTATAGGTACTCTGCCCTGAGGAAAGACACAGTTGTTACTTCATACTGAGTAAACTGAGTGAACGCTTGAAGATACTCTTCCATTAACTCTGTTCCCCTATGGCTACTTTCTTCTTTGTGATCTTTATTTAGATACCTGCCCAGAGATTAGTCAGTGTCTAGAAGAAGATGTTTACTTCGGAAGTGATTGTGTTGACATGGTAACAGGATATTTCCTTACAAGTTAAGATCAGATAGGTAAAATCAGGTAATGATGAAACTAACAGATGATAGATTAAGTGTGTACGTGACTAGAAAGGTATAAAATCAAAACCCTAAATAAAGAACATTGCTACACGCCATCCCATACTGGGTAGTCCGTTTCTTAACTTAATAATTGCAGGAGTGAATTTATACCCACAACAAAGCTGCTGTTCTTTCACGTCTCTGGTCACGCAACATATTTGTATAGTCGGCAGGATCAGGAGTTCGTGAAGTAGCAGAAAGACTTTCTGGATGCCGGGCTGGAGAATGGCCGCATCTGCCAGGACACCTTGCAGAAATCTTCGCTGAAGCCACTTGAGGTAAGTTTGAGAACCTGTAACTGGGATGGTGCAATTGCCATGCAGAGTATTTGGGACATCTCCAGCATAGCAAGAAACATGGAAGAAATAATATGAGTCTTCAGCTCTCTTCCTCTTTGGAGGACCAGTATATTGCCATTTTAAAAACTCTGATTTCTACCACTAAAATTCTGGTAAAAACCAGTAACCTGCGGGAACTTTTCCATATGGTCATTAAGCACTGCCACTGGTTCACACCTGACTGGAGAGTCCAGCTTAATTTGAAAGTCTGGAAGAAAGGTCAGTTTCTTTGTCGTGCCCACCACAAAGGCAATTTTATAAGCAGGGAAATATGGGCAACGTATCAGCTGATTCATATCGCATTGGAACTGTTTCAGACATGTTCTGAGCAAACCTCTGAGACTGAGGAGATTGGCGCTGATGAGTTGCCACCCCCGCTTCCTTTGCCTGAGCTGGGTCAGTTAGAACAGCCAGAGCAGGCTGTGAAAGGTCTCAGAGAACTGTAACATGAATATGATATGTCAGAATCCCATTCTGAACCTGAGCCTAATAAGCCTACAAAGAAATATGTGGGTGACTTAATTAGTCTAGAGAGTGACATGGAGAGCTATCTGGAATTAGTGGAAATGGCTGATGAATCAGCTCAAAAAGAGTCAGAGTTTGAACATCTTAAAAAGGTTATGGCTGAAAATTTTCAAACAATGAATCAAAAAATTGCCTTCTTAGAAAAGAAGGGAGCTGAAATACTCTCCTCTAGAGCAAGCTCTAAAGCAAGTTCTTGTAAAGATGTGCTTCCACCTTACAAGCCTTTAACTCCTTCTGCACCAGCAGGTCCTATGGTCTGGGGGGAAGGCCCCTTACATCATAATGCTCCACCAGGAATCTATCCTGTGTGGCCTAATGCCCCAGATACTCGCTTCACTGCACAGTATCACTTTCCTTTAGATATTCCTGAATTGGCTATATCTAATGAGAACTCAGTTCAAATTTCAGAATTGGGTAATAATAAAGAGCCTGTAATAAAAGCATATTGTGTTTTCAGGGATATTAGAGAGAATGATCAATTAGGAGCCACTCAACATGCTCCTATAGAAGTAAAATTTTTAAGAACAGTGAAAGATGCCATTTATGCTTATGGACCTACTTCTCCTTTTGTGATTGGCATTTTAAATTCATATTACACAAATCATATTTTTATTCCTGCTGACTGGGAAACTTTAGCTCATACTACCTTGAGCCCTTGTCAACTTTTACAATTCAAGGCTTGATGGCTAGAAGAGGCAACTTTACAAAACTGAGCTCAGGGAATTTCAGTTAACTCTTTAATGGGTACTGGCCCTGCGGCTGACATTCACCAATAGCTGCAATTAATACAAGACTTATTAATGCATATTAGAGCTTGGCAAAGACTAGAGGAAAAAGATGGGGTTAAACAGTTTTTTACAAGAATCATGCAAGCAAACAATGACCCATATTCTGAATTTGTAGCTAGACTTCAGACAGCTATTGAAAGGTCTGTTCCTGGAGAACAGGCCAGACAGATGCTTTTATTACAATTAGCATTTGAGAATGCCAATTCAGATTGTAAGTTGGCCCTGACACCTGTCAAAAATCAGGACAATGTTTCCATTGAACAATATCTCTGCACTTGTAGGGATATTGGCTCTGGAACATTTCAGGCAAAGCTTAATGCTGCCCCCTTGGCAGAGGCACATAATGGGACTAAAAAGAAATCAAAATGTTTTAATTGTGGAAAAATGGGGCATCTGTGTTCTGAATGTCGCAAGGCTAAAACTGAAAGTGCTCCAGCTGCTGCAGCTCAGAATACCAAGCCGCAAGCACCTGGCCTCTGCCGCCACTGTGGAAAAGGCAAACATTTTACTGATGAATGTAGATCTGTTAAGGATAAAGATGGCAAACTCCTACCACCCAAGGTAGAATTTGTTCTAGCACAGGATCCAAAAAACAGGGTGCAGGACCCAGCTTGGAGCCTGATAATGAGCAATACGAGCACTCAAGGTCAATTTCCAGTGGACAATGGGATAACACATGCACAGGTGAATCAGAACAACTAATTAAAATAGAGCCTGTGAAATTACATGTTCAGGATCTCTTTCATGCAACTCAAGAAAGTATAGCTTTAGACATACCAATACTATCTGAGGACAAAATCTCAGCTGGATAAAAGTCTAAAAAACTTCAGACTGGAATTTATGGCCCTATTCCACCAGACTCTGTGGGGCTTATTTTAGGCAGAAGCATTTCAACAATGGAAGGTTTAAACATACATCCTGGAATTATTGATTCTGATTTTCAAGGAGAAATTATGTTTATGACTTCTTCTACCCAGAATATAAAATTAAAAGCTGGTCAAAGAATTGCACAAATTTTAATACTGCCTTATCATAAAGGACAGGCTGCTCCCGTAAAGTGTGAAGGTGGCTTTGGCAGCACTGGAAAACAGGTTTTTTGGCATACTTTCCTTAATGATTCTACACCTCAGTGTACAGTAACTTTTGTTGATAAAATGGCAATTACTGGATTAATAGATTCAGGAGCTGATGTTTCACTAATTGCTTCTTTCATGTGGCCTAGGGGCTGGCCAAAAAATAAAATTGAGGCTACATTTGTTGGTATGGGAGCCTTAACTGATATTAAACAAAGTGTTAATACTTTAGACAGTTCTGGCCCTGAGGGTCAGAAAGCTCAACTGCAACCCTATGTGGCTCCTATTGTGTTATCTATATGGGGCAGAGATCTTTTACAACAGTGGGGAGCCATGATTACTATTCCAACTATTTCCAAACCAGCCAAGACTATAATGATGAATATGAGTTATAATCCCATTGATCCCACTCCTATTTTAAAACCTGAAATTGTAAGAATGGGGAATGACAAAATTGGACTAGGCTTGCCTACTCTTCATAAGGGTTTTATATAGAGGCTCCCATTCAGCTCTTTGCCCTGCCATTAAAATGGTTAACAGATAAACCATTATGGATTGAACACTGGCCGCTTCCTTATGAAAAATTAGAAGTGCTTAATAATATAGTTCAGAAACAGTTAAAAGCAGGCCATATTGTACAAAGCAACAACTGCTGGAATAGTCCGGTATCTTTAATTAAAAAAAAAAAATCGGGAAAATAGAGAATGGTAACTGATTTAAGACGAATTAATGCAGTTATTTCTCCAATAAGAACCTTACGATCAGGTATACCTAACCTGTCTCTAATTCCTAAAATTTATTCTATTATCATAATTGATTTAAAGGACTATTTATTTACCATTCCTCTTCATCCTGAGGATGCTGAGAAATTTGCTTTTACTATTCTTGCTTTGAACTCAGAAAAACCTGCAAGACGCTTCCATTGGAGGGTCCTTCCTCAAGACATGTTGAATAGCCCCACCTTGTGTCAGCTTTTTGTAAATCAGCCTATAGAAATAGTAAGAACACTTTCCTGGAGTGTATGTGCTTACATTATATAGATGACATCTTAATAGAACACCCTGATAAGGAAAAGCTACAACAGATGTTTAAAGCTGTAAAAGAAAATTGTCAGCAGTTTGGACTTGTAATTTCTGAGGACAAAACACAGTATACAGATTCTTGGGAGTATTTAGGATACAAAATAACTAGACAAAAAATAATTCCACAAAAAGTAACTATTAGAAGGGATACTATGAAAACTCTGAATGATTTTCAAAAACTATTAGAAGATATGAATTGGATTAGACCTAGTTTGGGAATTCCCACGTATGCTCTAAAAACTTTGTTTACAACTTTAGAAGGGCCAGCCAATTTCAAAAGCCCTCGAGTATTAAATGCTGAGGCAGAAAAAGAATTACAGTGGATATAACCAGCATATCCAACAATCCCAAATAGATAGAATTAATGATGTTGATCATTTTTATTTATATGTGCTTCCTTCCAGTCATTCCCCTAAAGGACTGTTAACACAGGAAAATAATTTCATGAAATGGTGTTTTCTACCTAATAAGACAGTTAAGAAAATGAAAACATATATATATATATATATATATATATATATATATATATATATATATATATATATAATGGCTGCAATAATTTTAAAAGGACGTCAAAGATTTAAACAATTAATTGGTAAAGACCCTGAAAAAATATTTGTGCCTCTTAGTAATTCTCAAATTAATAATTTATTTATCTTCAACACTGAATGGAAAATTGCTCTGTCTCATTACCTAGGACTTATAGACAACCATTATACTAAAGATAAAAGAATTCAATTTCTTAAAATAACTAATTGGATATTACCAAAAATTATTAAAGAACATCCTTTAGATAATGTCTCACTTTATATACTGATGCTAACAAGAAAGGAATTGCAGAATATGTAGGAGAAGAAATACAAAAGGTCCAACAGTCTCCTTATCAATCTGTCCAGAAAGCTGAGTTATTTGCTATAGTAATACTATTAAGTGATTGTCCAGAAAGAGATCTAAATATAATTAGTGATTCAATTTATAGCACAATTGTAATACAAAATATTGAGACTGTTATTTTATCTGAAAATAATTCAGAATTAAATTTGTTGTTTCAAATACTACAAAATTTAGTAAGAACCCGAGTAAAAGGTATTTGTATTACACATATTAGAGCCCATACAGGATTACCCGGACCTTTATCAGAAGAAATCATATGGTAGATCAATTAATAAGGTCAGTACTTACTGCCCAACAAGAGTATAATATTCATCATTCTAATGCAAGATCATTAAAACAGACATGGCATCACTTGGCACTCTGCCAGAGCTATAGTCCGATCTTGCCCCACTTGCCAACCTTTAGTAGCACCTCCTTTACCCAAGGGAGTTAATCCTAGAGGATTGAAATCTAATCAACTATGGGAAATGAATGTGACTCAATTTCCAAAATTTGGAAAAACAAAATATATACATCGTACTGTGGATACTTATTCTCATTTTTCATGGGCAACAAAATTATCATCTGAAAAGACAAATAATGTTATCACGCATCTGTTGGAATGCTTTGCTATTATGGGTAAACCTGAAACTATAAAAACAGATAATGGATCAGCATATATTTCAAATAAATGCAAAGAATTTTTTAATCTCCATCAAATAAATCATATAACAGGGATTCCTCAGAATAGCCAGAGTGAGGCTATAATTGAAAGACAAAATAGAACATTAAAAGATATGCTGACAAAACAGAAAGGGGAGGGACAGTATACCTCTCCAAGAAACAGATTATCTTCAGCTCCATTTACTTTAAATATTTTAAATTTGAATGATGAAAACGAAACTCCAGCATCTAAGCACTGGAGCGTGGTCACACCACCATCTACTGACCAACCAGTATATTACAAGAACAACCTAAATAATCAGTGGATCCCCACCACTGTGGTAAAATGAGGAAGGAAATTTGCTCATGTTTCTACAAGAGACCATAACTTTTGGGTTCCAGATAAAAATATTAAACTCAGAAGTGTTATCCATGAAAAAACAATGGCAGAGAAACCTGATGGAATTTCGAGTTAAAAAATTAGTCATGAAATGCCAGTGCCTAACCTTGACCCACAAGAACAGGAAGCACAAGAAGATGATGGCAGTGCACCCAGAAATGGTGACCATGAAACAAATGCAGAAACTGGGGAAAGCCGCTGTGACTAGCCTACTCAGACAAAAGCATAAGTTAACACCTGTAAATATTTGTTTAGCAATGTTTGCTTTCCTTATTTCAACTGCAAAAAGAAAGGAATGTCATCATTGGACTTATGTCTCTAATCCACCGCTGCTGCGAGGGGTTAGTTGGATGGAACCCACAATCCCCTTATATGAAAATGAATCTGTATGGCTCCCCAGACCATATTATATCCAAGGACCATTTAAACCTGAAGAAGAGGGAATGAAGCTTGTTAATTATACTGCTGGGGTCACTGGCCCTATTTGTTTTGGTCAACAATATCAGTGTTTAAAGATGACTATACAGTACTAGCTAAGTCATTAAGACCGGCCAGCTTCTAAGAATGACGTCAAACTTGAGATGTTTATACTAAGTGCTAATTCCATCTCTCATTTTATCCCAAGTTTTACTTCTATAAATGTAGAAGCTCCTCTTGTAAGGAGCACAGTTTTACATTACAAAAGGAGTGTGTGCATTGGACTCGTGTAAAGGAAATCAAACTTTTTTCTTAACTAATACTTCCACAGGTCCTATAATGGACTGAAGTTCAAAGGCAACTTTACTTGACAGTAATAAAAGACCTATTAACATTGAGTTGCCAAGAGATGAGGCTACCTATCCTATAAATAAAAGTAAAATTGATATTAATAACACCTATAGTTGGACAGATGTTAGATTTGCACCCCCCCACACCTGGAATTTATGGCTTTCCTAAACAAAATCATTTGTGGAAAGTAGCAGCAACCCTAAAACCTATGAAATGTTGGACTGGTGGATTGTTTTTATCATCAAACCACCACACCCCATACTTATGGTATGGAATTTACTGTTCATGATAAAAGATACATTCAAGCTTGTGTTCAATTACCCTTTGTGTAGCTTAAGGACAACATAAAGTGAAATGAGAAAACAAGAAAATTATTTTGTCCTGTGTGTCAACTGTTTACTTGTATTAATAATTCTCTAAGTTTTGATCCTCAAAAGAAACAGCTATATTTGTTGAGAGCCAGGACAGGTGTGTGGATACCAGTGAATTTAACCAGGCCGTAGCAAGGATGTCCTGCCCTGACAGTCCTTCAACTTCTAGCTGATCAAGTCTTGAAAAAAACCAAAAGATTTATTGGACTTTTGATTGCTACCATTCTGGGAATTATTGCAGTTAGAGCTGCCACCTCTGGGGTGGCTTTGACTCAGAGAATCAGAACACATAATTTTGTGACTGATTGTCATAAGAACTCTGAACAATTATGAACTACTCAAAAACAGATTGACAATAAATTATATAATGAAATTGCTGATTTAGAACAAGCTATTGTTATGTTAGGGGATGAGTTACTTAGCTAAAAGAAACAAATGAAGTTAAAATGTGATTGGAATGTAACTACTTTTTGTATAACCCCTGTTAAATATAATGAAAGTAAATTTCCTTGAGAGAATGTTAAAAAGCATTTGTTAAACCATGATAATTTGATTAAAGAAACTGTAAATTTACAACATGAAATATATTCCACTTTTGAAAATAAGTTACAAAACACAGATGGATATCAAACTTTACAAGGTATAGCTGATAGAATTGAAGAAATGAATCCTATTCCAAAAATACAGGGACTTATAGGAATTTTAGTAGGATCATTAGCATTACTTTTAATTATTGGATTCATTTTGAATTTAATTTGTAAGAAAATGAAGCACGCCCAAGGAAAAAAATGAATGTTATGTGCAAGTGTTTACTTTAATGATGACAGATATGAATAATATATGTCAAAAGACAGAAAGGGGAAATGTAGGATAATATTTAGAAATAAACATATCCTACATCAAGCACACAAAGTGAACTCAGTATGAGTTTAAAATGACTTGCTGTTCTTCCAGAGGCTTAAGGGACCTGGGACTCCTGGGACACATGCAGAGTTAGCTTGCCTGGAGTTAAAAATTCCACAAGCCGGTTCTCTGAAGTTGTGTGCCCCGTGAAGCCTGAGATCAAAGCTCATGCTGCCCTTCCTCAGATATATGTGCTAGAGGGTTGACATATGTTAAAAACATATTTTCAGAGGTCTATAGGTACTCTGCCCTGAGGAAAGACACAGTCGTTACTTCATACTGAGTAAACTGAGTGAACACTTGAAGATACTCTTCCATTAACTCTGTTCCCCTATGGCTACTTTCTTCTTTGTGATCTTTATTTAGATACCTGCCCAGAGATTAGTCAGTGTCTAGAAGAAGATGTTTACTTCAGAAGTGATTGTGTTGATATGGTAACAGGATATTTCCTTACAAGTTAAGATCAGATAGGTAAAATCAGGTAATGATGAAACTAACAGATGATAGATTAAGTGTGTACGTGACTAGAAAGGTATAAAATCAAAACCCTAAATAAAGAACATTGCTACACACCATCCCATACTATGTAGTCTGTTACTTAACTTAGTAATTACAGGAGTGAGTTTATACCCATGACAAAGCTGCTGTTCTTAAACATCTCTGATCATGCAACAGGTATGCATGTGTCAATAATATTCACTATGTTCACTGCTTCCTTAAAGAGTAATTTCTGAAAATATTATAGTTTATACTAAAAACAGAAACAAACATCTAGCAAAATGTTGCAGAGGCAAATAATCTCCCTGGAGGAAATGAATAAATTATCCTATTGATTCATATCAACCAATCTCCTAATGACTGCAGAATATTCAAACACTTCGTTGATACTACTTATACCCTAGCCTAACAAATTCTTACACTTTTTTTGGTAGACTTGTTCAATATTCTCCTTAATATCAGTTCTCATGTTGAATATGCATATTGTTGTATGATTTTTAAAGATTTTTGATATGTACCCCTAAAATTTCCCCAAATAATTTGTATTAGCGGGGTACCATTACTCTCACCTATAATCCTAGCACTCTGGTAATCTGAGGTGGGAGGATGGTTTCATCTCAGGAGCTGAACAACAGCCTGAGCAAAGAGCCCTGTCTCTACTAAAAACTGAAACATCAGCCAGGCTTTGTGGCAGGCTAGTCTGAGCTACTCAGGAGGCTGAGACAGGATGATTGCTTGAACCCAAGAGTTTGAGGTTGCCGTGAAGGAGGCTGATGTCACTGCACTCTAGCTGAGCAACATAGTGAGAGTCTGTCTCCAAAAAAAAAAAAGTATTTCTATTTTCAAAAAATCAAAAGATAAATGTTACATGTGTCATGTCAACCCAAATGAGAAACTGATACAAGAATCTCAATCCACTGACCTTTATTAACTCAGAGCTTGAGGGTGTGCACCCAGCAAACCAGGACTCCTGAGTTTGTAACCTGAGTTCTGGGATCAATTACCTGAAGCATGTATATACATTTTCATTTTATTTTTCTTTAGCAGAGAGATATGTGCTGTACAGAGAGTGGGCAGTAAAGCAACAGTTACATTCTTGTGATTTGGATTGATGTTTCCTGGTTTTGTACATGAGGTAAAGCAAATAAGTGTTTGAGTGAGTAGGAAGAAAAGATTAATAATTGCGTAGGTGTCTTGGAGACTACTGGAAGAATAGTTAATTTCATCTTGCCTTGTTCTACATCCAATAAATATGTTTATCACCAGTACCCTCAGTGAAGTATTAAACAGACTCCAGTTACATAAGGAAGGGGCCGGCTATAGTTTACAGGCCCTGGGGTTACAGCTGTCGAAGTCTGCAACACTTGTTCCCAGCTAGCTTAGCTGCCTTTGCATGTACTCACATTCCTGGGCCAGAACAGGATTCTAGAATATCCCTGTATTGATCAGTTTTTTCTTTTTCTTTTATCTATTTTCATAGCATAGTGTAATCTTAGTCATCATTAAAGAAGGAAATCCTGTCATTTGTGGTACCATGGAAGAACTTGGAGATCACTGAGTTAAGTGAAATAAGTCAGACACAGAAAGATAAATAGTAAATTATCTCATTTATACATGGAATTAAAAAATTCCAGCTCATAGGAACAGAGGGTAGAATGGTGGTTACTATAGACGGAGAGGATGGAGGAAATGTGGAGGTCTTTGTCAAAAGGTACAAATATTCATTTATAAGGTCAATAAATTCTGGATACTAAATGTACAGTGTGATGACTATAGGTATTCCCCCCTTATCTGTAGTTTTGCTTTCCTTGGTTTCACTCACCTGTTGTCTACTGTGATCTGAAAATCAGTGAGTACAGTACAATATGATAATGAGAAAAAAAAAGAAAGAGGTCATGGTCACACAACTTTTATTACAGTGTTATTTTTGTAATTGTTTTATTTTGTCATTATTGTTCTTAATCTCTCACTGTGCCTCATTTATAAAGTAAATTTTATAATAGGTATATATATGGGGAAAGAACATAATACATACAGGGTTTGGTGCTAGACACATTCTCAGGAATCCACTACGAATTTGGGATAAGAGAGAACTACTACAGTTAATAACATTGTACTGTATACTTAACACTTCCCTAAGGGTGCAAATTTTAAGTATTCTTGCTTAAGTATCTATATGAGATAATGGGCATGTTAATTTATTGTGAAACTCACTTCACAATTATATCAAAATATCACATTGTACACCTTAAATGAATACAGGTTTTATTTTCCAATTATACCTGAATAAGCCGGAGGGGAGACAAAAGAAATTTTTACCAAATACTTTCAACAGTATAGAAAGAGAATGACCTTTCTTCGGATATTCCATCTTAAACCATCAAGGGCAGTAGTATTTCTTCAGTTTTTGCCAGTCCTTCCACATTATTTTTAAATAAATTAAATTGATTAGTAATGGAACTGAAATAATTTTAAACACTTGTCATCTGTTTCTTCTCCAGAATTATCTGTCTCATTTTTAGACTTTACTTTATAAAAGAAGTGTTTAATACTTGTTAATTATTTGGTAGCTTTCTTCATAACATATGCCTGTTTTATACTTTCTTGGTGGTACAAAACAGCTGCAAATAGTTTTAGATTGATAATAGTTTGCAATCTGTCGCATATCCTTCATAAAATATATCTTTTTTATTCTGTTAATTGTCATTGGTAACTTTATGATTCTTACACTTAAGAGCCAAGTTTAGCAAGTGTTTTGACTCGAAGTAGATACATATTTTAAATAGAAACTTTTAACTAGATTTCATATGCATTTTCTTTCTAGATTTTAAATATTTAATTCATGTGGTATTCATATTAATTAAGGTATGCATAAAGCAGTTATTTTTGAAGTAATTATCCAATTATCCCCCAACTTTTAAAAACAATTCCTTCATTACTTCTTGATGAGAAGTATAATTATAATCATGTCTATGGTTTAACAGTTTGTTCCCTCAATATATATTTTGACATTTAATTGCCATTATACCAGCATTAAGGACTTTTAAGAGGTGAGTAGGTCTTGAGGAACCTCATATAGCATTTGCCAGATAACAGCATCTTGATCTTAGACTTCCCAGCCATCAGAACAGTGAGAAAATACATTTCTGTTATTTATAAAATACTCAGTCTCAGGTTTTCTATTACACCTCACAAAATGAAGACAGCCATATCTATACACTTGGGTTTGTGTTTGTTAGTTATTTTTTATCCCAATATTTCCCAAACTTTTTTTATTTCAAATTCATATGACAGTACAAATTTTTAGGTTACATTTTTTTCAATTCTAAGATAAAACTCAACTTATAGTCAAGGCCCTCACCCAGGGATGTGCTGACTATCCTCACATGGTGTGCATTAAGTGAGATCCTGCCAATTGCCCTCCCTCCTCCTGCTCGTTTATTAATTTGTGTGTTTTTTGCTTTTGCTTACACCTTATTATTTATATGAACTTCTATAAATATGCTATTTTTCCAGTATGACTCCAGTTATTGCCTATTATTTACTTCAATATTTTTATGTCTCCTCTAAATTATTCTATGATCTTCAGGACATTTTCAAAGTTTCCTATAAATAATAGCATTTTAAGTTATTTAAATTCAAGAACATATGAGTCTTTCTAAGAAACTGAACACACACTTTATTCGTATTTCACTAGATTTTAAATTAATGCCTTTTTCCTGTTCCCAGATCCCAATCCATAAACCACATTCCATTTAGTAGTCATGGTTGATTAGTTTTTTTTAGTCTGTGACAGTTTCTTGCTTGATATGACATTCACATTTTTCAAAAGTACAAGTAAGATATTTATAGGTCTCTCTCTCTCTCTCTCTCTCTCTATATATATATATATATACACACACACACATATACAGCTCTGTTTACTATTGCTGCAACTTTGTGGTCTTACCATAACCTCAAATTCCTGAGCTCAAGTGATTCTTCTCCCTCAGCATCCTGAGTAGCTGACACTGCAAGTACACACCACATGCCCAGCGGATTTAAAAAATAGATATACAGATAAAATGTCTCTGAGATCACTAGGCTAGTCTTAAACTCCTGGCCTTAAGTTATCCTCTTGTCTTGGCCTCCCGAAGTGCTTGGGATCACAGGTATGAGCCCATGTACTCGGCCATATAGGATTACTTTTTAATAAATAATAGGCTTGAATTATAGGTTTCAGGAAAGAACACCTTAGAGGTAAAGTCTTCTTTTGTTACATCATATCAGGATTTACCTGATATCTTCATGACATCAATAGTTATTCTATTTTTTTATTTTTATTTTTTATTATTTTTTGCAGTTTTTGGCTGGGGCCGGGTTTGAACCTGCCTCCTCTGGTATATGGGGCTGACACCCTACTCCTTTGAGCCACAGGCGCCACCCAATAGTCATTATAACTTTGGTGATTGGGTTAGGTTTGTAAAGCTGAGTCCCTCTACTTTAAAGTTACTCTGTTTCCTTCCCATGCTCTTTTCTTTGGAATAGACTGATTTTAGTACAATTTAGTCCTCAGGGCGATTATGAGGAAATTAAGTTTCCCTCTTACTAGAGGAGAAAATCCACATACATTATTCAGGATATTCTATAAAATATATTTTCTCTTCTTTTACATTTATTGAATAATTTATTTTATTAGTATGACTTTATGTACATTTATTACATACTTTAGATTATATATAGTACTATGTTGCTTAAATTATTTGTTCTTTAACTTATTTTAGCTAAAAGTGCTGGATGTCCTTCAGATATTTAGAAAATAAGATCCGGATTAGAAACCAAGATCTGGGTGTTGGGTGTGTTCATTGCTACTGGAAGGTTATTTTCCCTAGGTCCTCCTGGTGGGCAGAGCAAGATACACATTCTGTAGGCAGAAATATGGCTTCTCCAAATATTTCCATGTTCTAACTCCCAGAGCCTTGACTATGTTATGTTGTATGATAAGGAGGAATTAAGATCACACATAGAGTCAAGACTGCTAATTACTGACCAATATATGAGAAGATTAACCTGAATTATTTGGGTGAGCCCAAGGTGATCACAAGCATTTTGGTAAGTGAGAGAGGTTAGTGACAGAGTCAGTGGGAGTGATATAGGTTGACAAGGACTCAACTGACTGTTGCTGCTTTGAAAATGTGCAGAGGAATGTGGGAAGCCCAAAGAAGGAGGAAAATGAAAGGAGCTCCTTCCTTAAGACTTCCAGAAGGAACAAGCCTTGATAACCCTGTGGTTTTAGCACAGTGAGAGCCATCTAAACTTCTGAATTCCAGAATTTTAAGATATCAAATCTGCATTGCTTTAAGTTACCCAGTTTATGGTACTTGTTACATTACCAATAGAAAACTAAAACAACATACATATTTATAATTGTTTCTGCATCTAATTGTTCTGATACTAAGCTAAGCAGGAAGTCATACCATTGCCTTTAACTTAAATTCAGTGTTATGGGGATGATTCTAACCTTCCCTTCTTCATTATCTGTAACTTCCTTCTCTGAGAATAAGAAACCTGATGCTCACAATATACCACCAATTTATTGATTTAAGTCATGTAAATAAATTTTAAAATTGTTAGCTTGTATCCTCATACAAGTACCAAATAGAGTGTCAACTGGAGCAATGTGGTTATGTTCAGTTATCTTTGCTGTTAATCTTACGGTTTCTGGTCAACACACTATTTTCTATAGTTACTTAGGTCATCTCCTGTTATACCTCAGCCCTTTAGTGTTTTTTTTATACATTTATAAAAGAATATGCATTGTATCCTGGAATTCCTCAACACCCTAGTTGAGTTTTTGTTTCCATGACTGTGGCTTGTCTGGGTATAATGTCTTTGTCCTTGAGTTTGCACATATTAAAGTTTCCCTTCTTGTTACATACACAGTTTAATGGGTTTTCAAATATGTACACAATCTTGCACCTACTATCCACCACCCCATAACAGTTCCTGTATCTTAACAATTTCCTTTTCATCCTCTTTGTAAACAGCTGTTACCCATCCCTGACCCTTCAAATTTGCTTTCCATCATAGAGTTTTGGCTTTTTCAGAATCTACTATGTGCAGAATCATGCTGCATATAACCTTCCACTCACTAACCTATACTTGAGATTTGTCTATGTTGTTCTGTGAATCAATAGCTCATGTTTACCCCTGGATGCATAGTATTCTATTGCAGGGCTATATTTCAGTGTATTCACACCCGTAATGAAGGTTTCCTTGGTTAGTTCTAGTTTCTTGTGATTATGAATTAAGCTGCACTCAACATCCTGGAGGATGGTTCTTGGATGATTTTGGCTGACCTACTCCTCCCCCTAACTTTTGCCCGTACTTCTCAGAATAACTGTAGAATGCAATATCCTGAGAGAGGATGGAACTGCTCAGAATACCCCAGGCCTCTCTCCTGCCCCTCCTGCAGAGGGCAGCATCTTCAAATGGACAAGAACTGCCCAGGGAGCCCAGGCAATGCTCCTGCCTTCCCTAGAACAGAATGTTCTACATTTTATTCTAGGGATTCCTATTTTCCACAAGGTAAAAAATCCAGAGTGGACTAGTTTTGCTTTTCCCCAGTAGCAGAGCAAGTAGAATTTGAGCAAATGGAGAAAATAATTGTCCTACTTCATTGTATCTAAATGTGATTTTGAAATAGCTGTCCTACAAGAGACTGCATTTCTTAGCCATACTTCAGTATGGATGGGATTATACAAGGTTAGACAATTGAATTTGTATATTCATACTAGAAAAAGTGCTATATACCCCATTGCTGAATATCACAGTCATCTTTGAAGTACTCCCATTGGGAAGCTATGCACTAACACCAGTGCCTAATCCACCCTTCAAAGCACTTTTGCCAGCATGAGCTCACCATCTTAATTGTCAGGCTTTGTACAATGACAGCTCTGATGGCCGTTCCAGAAAAGGAGTTACAAAACTGCTTTGGTGTGTGGACTAGGCACTAGCATTTGTGCATATCTTAGCAAGGGGAGTACTTCAAAGGTGACCATAGTGATATTCAGTAATGAGGTATGTCTCGCTTTTTCTAGCATGAGTTATCTAACTTATTTGTCTGACCTCAAATGATACTTATGCCAATAGCATGAAAGTGGAAAGGATGGGGTATTAAATTAAAGGCTGAGGTGGGGAAAAGAAAATTTACGTTTTCCATTTTGTCTTGCTCTTCTAGAAGCTGAATGTTGACACTGAGTTGATTTTGAATATCATGTGCTAAGGGGACAGAGTGTCATCCTTCAGCCTGGGTCCCTGCATACATTTGAAAAGCAGAAGTTATCCACTCTAATATTGATACAGGCAGTTACTTTCAAATTTTAAAAGCCCAGTAAGTAAATTTCTAAATTTTAATCCACTGAAAATTTGATGTTTGTTATAGTTGTCTGTGTCATGTGTCTTAACAGAAATTATCAGAAATGCTTATCAATACACACAGCAGGTGGTGAAGAAATATTTATCAAAGGCTTGGGTAAAGGATAATCACGTTGTGCATTTGGTAAAACCATTTCTTGCGATAACTCAGAAGACAGATTTAGCTTTCATAGTGCCAATAGCTGGGGGAGGCATTGGAAGCGCAATGTTAATAGAGTACAGATTGTTGCTCACTGGATTCTAAAAGCTTTTGCATTCCGTTCTGTTAAGACATGTGTTTCTGTTATGCAAATTTTCTAATATACAGATGGTGACTCGGGGAGTTTTTTAATGTAATGCAGGAAACACATTGGATAATTTTTATTTCCTATCATGTTTATATTTTGAACCACCTTGTGATAGAAACTGGCTGCACAAAATATTTGCAATGATGAATACAAGAGAGAAATATAAAATTACACCTGGCTCCCCTTCAGCCTGCTTTATCCCTCATCACTCAGTTTGTCCTCATGGTCCACTGTGTTGCTCTTACAGAACCAGAGATGTCTGTGTATTCTTTCACACTCTACTACCTCAATACTTCCTTGAACCCATTTCCATCAAAACACCTTTACCAAAAATTTTTAAATGAACTTCTACATTTACCAAAGAAAATATCTGTTTTCTAATCCATTTCAAACATGTACTTACATTTTTTAAAAAGAATATTTAAAGTATTATTATTTCTGCTTTAATTACAGAGCTGCAAAGCTTTTTATTGACTGAGGCTGTCTTTTCTGTCTCACCTTACACTCAATTTTAAAATACATAAAGTTGTACATCAATGTATTATGATGCATTATGGCTGAAATGCCTGAGGAAAGAGAAAAACTCAGCAAATGATTGTTTGATCAAGAGCAGCATTTGAATGAACTAAAAAGATTCTCAAAGTTTCAAATCCAAAGTGTTCGGAAAAGCTAAGTTTTCATAGAGCCAGTCTGAGCTAAGATTTTAAAAACACTTTTGAGCAGTCATGTTCTATTCATCATTTTGTTTTATATAAGACTTCATTCCTATCCAAAGTTCAGACTATGGTTTGTACCTTGCCATCTAAGCTTATTTTTTTTTTTTAGGCTTCAAATTAGCATTCCTTAATTTAAGAATGTATGGTTTTAGATCAATGTGGTGTATTAACAAATCTCAGTAATTGCAGGCAGAATGGAGACTGAAGACCCCATTCTTAGCAAAGGAAAACCCAGAAAAAGGGAAAAATTAAAAAGTAAGCCGAGTGAGCTAGAACAAAGAAAAGTCAACTATTTTGCCTTTACACTAGCTATTGCTAGGTTTCTTATCTAGGCAAGTTTCCTGCTTTTCCTGGAACTCTGGCCTATTGGGGATACAGCTTACAAACACCCCTGCTGTGTCTGTGAACACTGAGAAATAATGGCCATAGAAGAGGCTATGGCAAGGCTTGAAAGTTACATTAACTAGACCATTTCCTACCCAGTAAACAGATAAAGCAGATACCCATTGTGGAGATTCACATTTAGCTGGGGTAGAGATCAAGGGAATAGCTCCAGCCCTGAAACAAAGGTAGGAGGGCTTATATCCCTTATCACAGAGGAAGACCCTCTGTAGTGGTGATGAGAGGAAAATTCCTCTCTCCCACTGATTCTTCAGAGAAGACTGACACCCCTGGCATTTTACACCACAGGGAACTACCGGAGTTTAACCCCTCCCTAGGAATCTGTGTGTGTGACCTCGGACAGGAGGCTGCCCCCACACAAGGCTCAGGTTCCAGATTTCTTAAAGTTCCTCAGACCCTTAAAGTTAATGATTATAAAAACAATAGGAGCTGATATGCTCACTCAGAGAAACTTCTGGTATCTTTGTTTCCTCCCACAGCTGACCCTCTGGGAAAGTAGCCTTCAATAAAATCTGAATGAAACAGACACTAGGGGCCATCTCTGGAACCCCACAAACAGGCAGCGGTCCCCTGAATTCCCACCTTTGAAAATTCTATTCTGTCTCTTGTCTCTTTCTTTCTCATTATTTCTAACTTTATATTTCTTCAGTCAGTCACTGCCAGTTCCACAGGTCTTAGGCGGGACGCTGACAAGTAATTATCCCAAGGAAAGAACTCTGGGTGTGGTTACAGGTTACAGACACACGAAGTAAATGAGCAAGTTTCTCCTTTTCAAGGCAGAGGCTTTCACTGTCCAATTCATAAGATTTTGTACATTCTGGGAATGAAAAAGTGTTAATGTGTCTTTAATTTTTCTCATTTTGGTTGACAAATTTCACTGCTGTTGTTTCCATATGTCCTGGAATGTATGGATGATGCAGGGATTGAATGGGATTTTTGAGTGAGCTTGAGTGTGTTCTAGGCAAGAAAAGAAAAGCAGGTAAGTATATTTATAAAATGGAGGACAGATTACAGAAGAAACTGTCTAACAAGAATTATAATCTCCTTTCTGTCAACTATACTTATTGATTGGAATGGTTAATCATACAGGGGCACTTTCTCCTGCTCACACACATTCTTTCACTTTGGTGGAGTTCAATCACTAGTATGTAGTAATATAATCCTCACAGAAGTGGCATACTTCAAGCTTTTACACGTAGGCTGATGAGAGGTAGACTTATTCCCTCTTACCCTCACTTTACTGCTTAATCAAATGAATGTTCAAACATAAAACTACTTTCTAGGTTAAGCACTGAAGATGGCTGTTTCCTTCTCTGGGTAGAGTGGAAGTCATCAAACTCTGTCTTTGCTGCAAACAAGAACCTCATTGGCCAGTGAAGCAGGCAATGATTAAATTACTGTATTAAACCACTTCAATGTAGGGGTTTCTTTTTGCACCAGGTAACATTACATTGACTAAATAGTGATGGTACTAAACATGTTGGTTTTCTTCATATAATGGTAAATATCTATAATTGTAGATTAGTTCTTTGAAGTTATAATTTTAAGCTCATCACAAATGAAACATGTTTTTAAATCAGCAGGATAGGAAATTTCAAAGAAAATGCTATGGAATTATTATTGTGTATATGTGTGTATGGGTATACTCTCCTGTTATTCTGTATTCTATTTCAAAATTGGCACCTATACAAAAGTTGTAATTTGTATTATAATTAGAAAACATTTGACCAACAGCTGAGTTAAAAAATTACATGGTGACTTTGGAACAAGGGAAGTATACTTATCTGAGTCCACTATACAACTGATAATAACTATTAATTTCAGTCCAATTTTTCTGCCACCTGCATACTCCCCAGCTCTTATTTAATTTGGGTGGGCCATTCTCCTGCAAGCACAACTGCATGAATACAATACACAATCACCTGTTCACATCAAGTGAGAAACAGGCCTGCTGAGAAACAGAAAGAGTATAACATGTGCCATTGGCTAGAGTCCATACTATATTAGTACATGCTATATTATTATATTAGTCACAAAGTGGTCTTATTTTATTTTTTACTCTAACTTCCCAAAAATAACCAGAAATGCTCTTATATGTATGTGTGTATACACATAAACATATACAGTCATATGCCAAATAAAAATATTTTGGTCAATGATAGACTGCATACACATATAATGATGATTCCATAAGATGTTATGGGGATGAAAAAGCCCTGTTGCCTAGTAACATCATAGCTATTAGAATGTCACAGTCTACCACATGACTCATGTGTTTGTGGTGATGCTGATGTAATCATACCTACTGTGCTATACCAGGACATTATACTTGATAATGGTAATAAACAGCTACATTGTTGGTTTATGTGCTTACAGTACATTTTAATCATTATTTTCAAAATACCTTAACCGTAAAATAATGTTAGGCAGGCCCTCCAGGAATTTATTTCAGCTTTGTTGTCACAGAAAGTGACAGTGCCACATGCCTTATTGCCCCTGAAGACCCTCCAGTGGGACAATATGTAGAGGTGGGAGACTGTGATACTGATGATTCTGACCCAGTGTACACAGGTTAATGGTTGGTTATATTTCTGTCTTGATTTTTAGAAACAGTTAAAAAATAAAAATAAATTAAGTTTTGAAAGTAGAAAAAGGCTCATAGAAAGAATAAGAATATATAGAGATAACATATTCTTTTACAACTGTACAAGTCTAGAAGACAACATCTAGAGACAGGAAAATGTAAGGCCTCTATTATTCCCAGTACCTGCAGAAGGAATGCGTCTCTGCCAACACATTGATTACATGAATAAGATTTTAGACCTCTAGAGGGGCAAGATAATCAATTCATTCTTTTATACCACTACATTTGTAGTAATTTGCTATAGCAGCAATAAGAGATTGGCACAGATTCCATTACCTGCATATGGGGTGCTAGTGTAACAAATACCTAAGAATTTCGAATTGCCTTTAGGATAAGGGATTGGGAAAGACTCGGGAATTTTAAGCAGTATGAGAGAAAGAGCCGAGGTTGCTTTAAACAGATTGTTAGTAAAAAGTATGAATAGTAATAACTATGCTAGGTGAGAAATCAGAAAGAAGTAGGGAGCATGGTATAGGTAGAGAAAAAGCTGTAATTTGTTAGAGAATACTTTTATCATCATAAACATTCTGTTCATAGAAATATGGAAACTCAACACAACAAGCTAAATGAAGTTATCATGTGTAGAATAAAGAGCATGCATTCTGCCAAGAAGGAGAAAGGAAGGAAGGAGGGAGGGAAGGAAGGAAGGAGGGAGGGAAGGAAGGAAGGTAAGAAATGGCATGAAGGGCGGCGCCTGTGGCTCAAGGAGTAGGGCACTGGTCCCATATGCCGGAGGTGGCGGGTTCAAACCCAGCCCCGGCCAAAAACCACAAAAAAAAAAAAAAAAAGAAATGGCATGAAAGTAACCATTGGTCGGGGCTCACAAGAAATTAGAAATGTACTAGTAGGGCGGCGCCTGTGGCTCAGTCGGTAAGGCGCCGGCCCCATATACCGAGGGTGGCGGGTTCAAACCCGGCCCCGGCCAAACTGCAACCAAAAAATAGCCGGGCGTTGTGGTGGGCGCCTGTAGTCCCAGCTACTTGGGAGGCTGAGGCAAGAGAATCGCTTAAGCCCAGGAGTTGGAGGTTGCTGTGAGCTGTGTGAGGCCACGGCACTCTACCGAGGGCCATAAAGTGAGACTCTGTCTCTACAAAAAAAAAAAAAAAAAAAAAAGAAATGTACTAGTAGAAATGGAACGAAAGGGAATCTGCACTGTACAGTAGACAATATCTTACATAGCTGAATACATCCATAGCGATGTAGGGGAGAACTTGGAACAGACTATTTGGCTGAGGAGATTTCTAAGCAAAATGTTGAAGATGTGACCTGGTTTCTTTTTGATGCTTATAGAAAAATGTTGTTGCTACAGAAAATAGATAATCTGAGGGAAGAGATGTGAAATAAAAGTAGCCATGACTTAATGATTGGAGGAATTTTCATTCTATCCAAAGTATAAAGATGATTAACATTAGGAGATTCAATATCAAGAAAGTGTGCTCTCTGAAGAAAGCCAAACGTGGGGATGGACAATCATGTCCTGGAAGGTCCAAAAGTTTAAAGCAGTGGTTCTCAACCTGTGGGTCGCAACCCCTTTGTAACAATGAAAATACATCGTGGCATTAGGAAGGTTGAGAACCACTGTTTTAGAGTATTCAGTCACAAAAAATTTCTTTGTTGGATTACCCATGTGCTTCATTGAAATTCTCAGCCCTCTTAGCACAGAAGGCAGGAAAAGAGATGGCATTATCTAAGAAAGATGGTGAAGTCACCTTGGTGAGATGGAATACATTCATTTGACATAGACAAGGGACCTAGGTGTTCTTGTGAATGTTAATATTGCCAGCTTAGATTAAAGGAAAAAGAAAACAAAGTAAGAGAAAGCTTTAAGATTACCCAAATTCTAGCCAGGCGTTGTGGCGGGCACCTGTAGTCCCAGCTACTCGGGAGGCTGAAGCAAGAGAATCGCTTAAGCCCAGAAGTTGGAGGTTGCTGTGAGCCGTGTGACGCCACGGCACTCTACCGAGGGCCATAAAGTGAGACTCTGTCTCTACAAAAAAAAAAAGATTACCCAAATTCCACAGGTAAAAAAAAAAAAAATCACTCACATTAAAACATATAATATTTTTCATTAAAAAGGAAGAATAGGGGCAGCGCCTGTGGCTCAAAGGAGTAGGGTGCTGGCCCCATATACCAGAGGTGGTGGGTTCAAATCTGGCCCTGGACAAAAACTGCAAAAAAAAAGAAGAATAAATTCAAGGGTAAAATCATAAGCCAGAGAAGAGAACTAAGCAACACAAATTATTACCAGAACTTTAAATTTAGTGTTGCCTGCCTGATCGAATTCAAAATTGTTTGACAAGTGACTCCTCCTCCCACCATTTCATTGTGTCCCTCTTGAAAGGAAATTGTCTATAACTTGTATATCATGTCTGATCTATCATTATAGTTTTGGAGCTGGTCATTTATTTCCTAGTTTCGCAGCTACAGATGAAGTGGAATTTTAACCCAGGATCAATCATATCAGTTTTCCCTCCATTCCTGATTTAGATAGCAGGAGGTCTGGGGCATCTGAGATGATGAACATAAGTGCAGTCTTGGACTTTGAATTCATGTTGTAATAAGATGAAGTGAATTTTTTCCTTTTTATATTATAGGCACATGGATTTTTTGAGACCAAAATGTATCTCTGGAGATGTTTACATCCCAAATTCCAGAATCTATGAATATGTTGGACAAAAAGGAATCTGCAGATATGGTTAAATTAAGGATTACTAGACGGGGAAATTATCTTGGATTCTCCAGAGGGCCCAATGTAATTGTAACTGACTTTAGAAGAAATCAAGAAGACCAAGAAAGAGAGAGACTTAGAGCCTATGCCACTGGCTTTGAAGATGTAAGAAGTAGAAGGAAGGGGGAAGGGTCAATATACTAGAAAATTCAAGGAAACAGATTTTCCCCGAGAGCACCCAGAAGGAATGCAGCCCTGCCACATCCTGATTTTAGTGCTACTAACATACAGAATCACGGGATAATACATTTGGGTTCCTTTGTGCCTGTCTCTACATTTATGGTAATTTAGACAGCAGCAATAGAAAATTAATAACATCAGGCTTAATAAAAGTGTATTTATCTACAATCTATAATCTTTAAAATTTAGGTATGCATTCTATCTCAACTTACATAGATAATGAAATACTCCAGAACTGTTTATTGAAAAGACCATCTTTCTGATCAGTCAATGGGAACAGTGCCTGTGTTCGAAACAGATTGTCACTGTGGATCTGTTTCTGAGGCTCTCTATTTTGTTTTATGGGTCCATTCTCTTTGTGCTATATGAATTATCATTGTCCCATTTCTGATAAGAATTGCTTTTTAGTTAATTCTTAATTCTTCTAAATCCTTCGTGTTTCCATATGAATTCTATGTAAGCAAAGTAAAAAAAAAAAAAGTAGACAGAATTAACAAAAAATAGAACTTAAACAAATGTGTTTTAAATACGCTTTTTCAGGCATAAAATTCTGAGCTATAGATGGAATGATGAGTGAAGAAGATGGTAAATATGTGGTTAATTCTAAACAAACATTGCACAACAATAATAGAAAAACAAAATACAAGCAAATTACATCACAAATATAGCATATATATTAAGGGAAAATCTAATTTTAAGTATTCTAAGTTGAATGAGTATTTTACGTATAAAAAATGTAATGATCCCTATTCGTTTTGTATGCTAAGTATGCCTATTAAAATTTATAAGCTAAATCAAATATTAGTAACAGAAGGTGTAACTTTTTTAATGAGTAGGATAAAAATAGAAAAATTCAAATATAGGCAACAGAGAATAAGGCAAATAGAAAGTCAAACTAAAACAAATAGAAAGTGAATGATGTAAGATGCTAAAAATGAACTAAGATGGATGTCACACTCTATGGGTGGCTGACTGACACCTGTGAGCATGGGTGCCAGCACCACGAAGTGGATGACTGTCTGGTCCTTACATATTTGACAATGATCTGTTCCCTGACCCCCGTACTGCTTGTTCTCTACATCACAGCCTCCATTGCTTATGCTTCTGAAGTGGGAAATACATCCCAGTATATTATACATTAGATCTTTGCTATGATATTTTAGTCACACATTTTTCTGTCTTGATAGCCTAATATTTATAATTTTTGGCTACATATTTGTTAACTCATTCATCTATACATGCTAAGCAGAAAAAAAGCCTTAGCAATATAAAATAATTTGGTGAGTATAAAGCATCAGGGTGCACAGATAAACACATTGTAATAAGTTTTAAAAACACTAAAGCTAAAGTCAAGTTGGAATCATGTATTTTTTTTTCCTGAGACAGAGTCTCACCTTGTTTCTCTCAGTAGAGTGCTGTGGTGTCATTGCTCACAGCAACCTCAAACTCTTGTGTTCATTCAATCCTCTTGCCTCGGCCTCCCAAGTAGCTGGGATAACAGATGCCTGCCACAACACCCAGCTATTTTTTTAACATGGGGTCTTGCTCTTGCTCAGGCTGGTTTTAAATTCCTGAGCTCAGGCAATCCACCCGTCTCAGCCTCCCGGAGTGCAGGGATTATAGACATGAGCCACCAAGCCCACTGAATCATGTATGTATTATAAAATAGAGATATGCTATGTTATCAGACAAAAATGCTTTCTATTGTTTAGGAAAGTGACTTATGGTTCTCCTTGGTTGTCATTGCCATATTTTTGAAATTTAAAAATAATAAATTAAATTATAATACAAGAAAGGTTATAATAATTTTTATTACTAAGTGTGAAGCATATGTATGCACATTATGTAATAAGTTGCACATTTTAGGACAACATTGAGACTCACCTTGTTTAAATATGACATTATTGACAAAGACTATGTAAACATGTGAAATTCCATGTAAATTTTGGTTTATAACATATTTCAGGGCTGGGATAGTGTCTCTGAATCTCTAGTGAAATTTCTCACATAAAATCTTTTACAAATTATATGCGTTTAATAAAAAATGCTTTTGGTAATAAATTCTAATGATAGTTTTCAAATCAGACTTTCAATGATTGTGCTCAAGAAGATGGTATTCATAGTTTTCATTTTTTTAATTAACTGATAAAATAATACATTTAAAATGGTTACATGGTATGGTTTGCTTTTTCTGGTTGTTTTTGATATTTTTTCAGAGTAAATATTTAAGCTCTAAATTTATGGAGTTATTTTTAATATACATTTTTATTTCACTTTCAAAAAAGCCCCAAAATGTGGAGAGTAGACACCAAGTTTTGAATGCCAACAATAGGCACTTGAGGTTTAATAAATGGTTGCGTACCCATTTACTTAACCTCGTTTGATTTTAAAATATCTATTATTGTTTTAACCAACATGTTTTGTTAATAAAAAAAGAATGACTAAACAGTGTGAGAACAATCAAACCATAGCTGATGTAAACTCAATTGATTGTAAGGAGCCGTGAGTTTCAATTTACATCCCTCTAGATTCCCACACTTTATTTAATCAGCCAGGGAAATGTTCTGTTCTTGCATGTGTGAGACACCACAAATGTTAATGCCTATAAAATTAATTTCAGTCTCAGTCATTGGAAAGTCTCATTTGGATTTTTCTTTATTGAAAACAACATACGCTGCAGCACTGTTTTCCGTGATTAGCCTGGCTTCTATCATGCATTAGTTTTCTTGCTTAACACACTTGTGACTTCTTCTAAAATATTCAGTTGAGATAGTCAAAGTCTCAGTAGAACAAAGTGTATATATTTCAAATGTGTTTCCACAGAACTGCTCACAATGCAGACAGTCTAGTTTCCCCTAAGGTTTCATCATCATTTTTTTTCCAGTGGAAATTACAAAGATTTGTTTTTAAAGGTGACCTAATAATGTTTTCATATTACTCCGGGAATGAATTATATCTGGTTATATTCCTTGTTGGCATTAACCCTTAAGTTATCACTCTGAAAGTGTCACATAATATTATTAACATTTATATTTCAAGTATGTTATATACCCAGATTAACAACAAAATGACTTAAGAGTATTTGGAAATATTTGCCTACACATAATTTTTCATAGATGGAAGTGAAAAACAACAACAACAACAAAACAAAACGTACATCAGTCTTCAGAATTACATAGAATAGAGGGACCAAAATTGAACAACTGGCATAAATTAGTTGAGTATAAAAGACTTATTTTCCAGTGGGTACTTTCTGTGAGAGATTCAGTTTGCTGTTCTCAAAGAATATCATAATTATTGGACACAATAGGTCATAGAACACTATGGAAAAAATGGAGGTGGGGTTTAAAACTACACAAAGGGAAAATATACAAAGTTATATTTAGTCTTAGCAAGTTAATTCTGTGTTTTACATATGTACCTCTAATGAGAAATAAAATGAATAAGAAAATAAATGATAAAACATATGAAATAAAGTATTTCCATTGCCATCGTTCCTCCATCAAATTGAATGCATTATTTAAAATCAGCATACCTAAGTCCAACCCAGGCACCAGGAATAAACTCATGATTATATCTAAGAATAAGCTTCCCTGGTCCCTTCAGTTATACCCTTTCTGACCTTCTAAATGCCCCTGCAGAGAAATACCCTACATTTAGGGTCTATTTTTCTTTCTCTATCTCATACTAGGTTAAAAATATCATATTAATGCTTAGTAAAGCCATCTTTGATGACTAAGAATAATGTTTATTTAATCTATGCATTTCTAAAACACCAACATATTATATATTTGTGAATATATATGACATAATATATCTCCAGCTCTCATGTGACATAATATATATTCACACATATGTCATAAAATATATATGTATATATAGGTAAACATATATGTCATATATATTCACACATATATAATATGTCATAAAACATAGAATATACTGGATGAAAAATTAAACAGATGAAATTTTGTGCTAGAGAATATTGACTACATTTTTTTAAAGTGAAGGAATACTTGAGTGTCAGAAGAATATTATTGTAGAGAATTTTCCTGTTTCAAATGTGCATGTAAACTAAGAGGCACAAACAGAGCGCTCATATTAATGTACTGCTGATGCTGCACTTCAGGATTAAATGGTGGACATGATTCTTACACTACTGTGTTCTGTTACGTGAAATGAATATGAAAAATGCTGTGCATATATTGTGGAAATGAAGTTTAGGCTTAGGGATACAGAAATTGATGCAACAAGTATACAAGGGCAAACGATTGAATGGAAAACCCCCAAAGCAGAACTGACTTTGATTCCCAGCCACAGAAAGGAGGTGGCTCCCTGTATCAGCTCAATGTCCTGTTTCAGGATCTCTAGCTCTCACATGAACTGTCCCACAAGACGGAATCTAAGGTAATTCCTCATACAATCTGTGAAATGATGGAAGGCCTCAAGCCGCGTAAATGACATCATTAACTTCTTGTTAAAATACGCATGACAATGGTAAAAAGTACACGTAATGCAAGAGTATGAAAAGATAAAGAAGTGAAGTGTTGAACAAAAATTCAGAAAAGGTAGCGACAGTCGGTGATTGTTGGTATCTGATGTGTGTGGAAAAAAGGCAGGTCATTTGGAAGGAGATGATGACAAGGGGTAGTCCCTTCCTCCAGCTAAACTGTTCAAAAAGTGTAGCTGGGGGCAAAATTGTTGGACTACTCATTATAGGCTTTGCTTTCAGAGCAAAAATTGGGCTGTAGATACAGACACACACACACACACGCATACATATGTACATTCTTTAGTATTCAGAGGGGATTGGTTTAAGGAGCCCAAAAGAGACCAAAATCTATGGATGCTAATTTCTTCTGGTATATTTTAAATAATGCCTGTATTATTTAGAATCCCCAATGCAATCTATGTGGTATATAAGTAATCATGATGCTGTATTATTTAGAGAAAATTACAAGAAAAATTAGTCTACACATATTTGGTACAGACTCAACATTTTATTTTTAATTTTTGATTTTCTGTGGTTGAATCATGCCTGGGGAGCTCACAGATGTGGTTGGTCAACTAGATTGGGTTAATACTATTTTGTGACTTAATTCCAGTGTTCAGAGCTTCTACTGTCAAGAGGAATATATTAATAAATAAAAGCAGCTATTGCAAATTTGTGGAACTATGTATAGTAAGTAAAGATTCTGCTGTTTTCTGTTATCATCTATTCAGATAATCCCAATTCTCAAATCAGCAATGCTAAAAATTAGAATATCATTGGATTCTTGGACAATTACTATTTTAGGGCATATTGAAAAATCACAGACCCAAAAAGTCTGTCTGAAGTCCACACTATGGATCAGAGAAAAAGAAGTGCAGTAATTTAGGACTGACGCTATTAACACTTAATTTGCCTTATCTTAATCTCTATGTAAACCAGAAGACTAGCTGGTCTAATGAGAGTTAGCCTAATATCAGATAATCAGATTCATGAAACAGCACTTCTTTTTAGAGAGAAGGATCGCCTATGTATGGCATTCTGAGAGGGGAAGCTGGAGTACTTCTATGACAACTGGTGAACAAGGAACACTTCACCCACACTGTCCACTGACAAATGCAAGTTCACTACTGAGTATGATAAAATTTTCCAGCCACTAGGAAGTCTAAGGCAAGAAGTTTGTTCGCGCCCAAGAGTTCAAGGCTGCCATAAGCTACAATTGTATCACTACACTCAGCCTGGGCAGCAAAGGGCATTCTGCTCTAAACCAAAATAAATAAAATCAATTTTTAAATGATGAATTAAAAGGTAAAAGAACCTCATATGGTAGCATATTCCCATCTCCCCAGCTACTAGGAAAGCGGGAGGATAGCTTGATAGCAGCACTTCTGAGCTCTGGTGCACTGTGCCAAGTAGATGTCAGCACTAACTCCAGCATCAATATGATTTCATCAAGTGCCTAAAGAAGGGTGAACCAACCCAGGTAGGAAGAGAAACAATCACCATGCTGATGAGTAGTAAGATCACACCTATGTATCTACTGAACTCCAAACTGGGCAACATAGGAAAACGTCATCGCTTAAAATAAATATATGAAAAGAAAAAAGTTTAAAAATTATCAAAGTATGTGAAAAAATAATCAATGAATGTTAATGGAAAAGTGAAGAATTATATTCCAAGAAACTGTATTAGTTTTTCATCAAAAAATAATTACAAAAATTGTGTTTTCTGTTTTTTTTTTTTTTTTTATGAGACAGAGTCTCACTTGCTCACCCTTGGTAGAGTGCTGTGGCATCTTAGCTCACAGCAAGCTCAAACTCTTTGGGTTCAAGTGATCCTCTTGCCTTAGCCTCCCAAGTGCTGGGATTATAGGCATGAGCCATTATGCCCAGTTGAGTTGTTTTTCTGAAAGTAAATTTAAAAAAATCAAGTGTAGATGTGAGTACCACAAAGGCTATTGAGAGAGATAATTTGTACCAAAACATTTTATCCACACATGAGCCATTGTTCATGTGTAAAGACCAAAAAACTGCTTGAGCACGCTTGGCAGTTCACACGGTAATGCAGTGACAGAAATAGCTCTGGAGACCAGTGGCCTGGATCAAATCCTGGCATTCCCATTATTCAGCTCTATGGAGACCTTTGGTAAGCAATTTACCAGAGCTTTAGTGGGAATTAAATGACTAAGTCAGTAAAGAAAAAAACTATCGTACAAATCAGTTCAACTGACTGAGAAATAAGTCAAAGTAATTAAAATGTGAAATTTGGAATAAATAGAACAAAATTTGAAATAAAAGCATTTGCTGTGAATTTTACTGTATAAATCAACAATGTATAGTATAAAAAGAATGGTGCAAATATGGGGGAAAATGTAGTCATCATATTCAAGTGAGACCTACTGTTAAAAGTTAATTTATATAATAAAAGAAGTCAAGAGAAGACAGAGCAAGATGGTCAAATAGAAACCTCCAGCAATCTTCCTGATGCAAAAACACCAAATCCACAATTGGCGAGCATATCCAGAAGAAGCAAAAACCAGGTGAGCAATCATACCACCTGGTTTTAACATTCTATCAAGAAAGGACAATAAAGAGGATCTTGCATGGCCAATGCCATCCCTCCCCCATCCCCAGGCGGTGCCCCAGCGTGCTGAGTGGGGAGAGAATCTACATATCCCAGAAGAAGAAAATGATGTGATTGTGGGACTTTGCATTGAAACCCAGGGCCACTATGGCATAGGGGAACATCACACAGGGCAGAACTCTGCCAGTGCCCAGGAAGGGAATATTTAGACTAGCCTGGCCAGAGAGAACATCAGGTTAATTGAAATAAGCCAAGCACAGAAAGGTAAATCTTACATGTTCACATTCATAGGTGGGAGCTTAATAATAAAAACCATTTCTCATGGAGACAGAGAGTAGATGATGGTTACTGGAGTCTGGAAAGGTGCAGGGAGCAAAAGTGGAGATGGTTAATGAGTGCAAAAATATAGTAAGATAGAACAAACAGTATTTAATAGCACAACAAAGTGACTAAAATCAACAATAAGTTAAGATTTATTTTAAAATAAACACAATACTGGAATTGTAATGTTCCTAACACAAAAAGTGATAAATGCATGAGGTGATGGATAACCTAATTACTCTGATTTGATCCATTCACTTGCGTGCCTGCATCAAAACATCACATGCACCTAATAAAGATATATCAACAATAATTAAAAATAAAGGAAGCAGCTTAATTCACTCAAATAAATTAGTACATACTAGAGTCTTAAAGAGTAAGTAGAGGGATACTAGAAACACCAAGTAGGGTACCAAATTTCTCATTACTATTTTGTTTTTATATATGAATATGAGGAAAATAAAAGAAAACCATAAGCATTTTCAAAGTACAGATAAATTCAAACTTAATGCAAGCTTTTTGATTAGTAAAATAAAACTAAAATACACAAATAACTAACAAAAATTATGATATAAACAAATTAAAATGTAGTAAAATAAAACAGAAACAATAATAAATAATAACATGGCTTTATTAAAAGGAAAATAAACAATAGAGCTTAATATACTCTATAGAGTACTTAGTTAAGGCATACAAAAATATACAGCAAAGAATGTTTAAAAGTAAAAATATGGAATACGAATTAAAATGAAATCAAACATAACTAATGTAAAGAATATTAAATCTCTGTGACAAAATTAATGATGAAATAACATCCAATTGAATATGAGTATAATGAACAATTTATATTATTATAGGAAGTAAATTTAAGCAATCCTCAATGAATTCAAAGTTTTAGACATGCAGTAATATAGCATTAGAATATATGATAGCCTATTAATATAAATAAACTGTTTTGAATTATTCTAAATAATAGCAATACCATTGACAGGTGAAGTCGAGAAGAAAAATAAATAATTTTCATAATAAAATTAGTATATCTCATATGTTGAAATTTCAAGTGTAAAACAATATTCTGTTACTACACAGTACTACGACATTTAGCAGAGTTTGTCATGAGTTTGTCATTGAGTTTCCAAACATAGAAATGTTTAAAAGGGAACATTATTATACTCTAAGAAGACCAACTATGCAGTAATAATGAATAAGGAAACAAAATAAAATAAAAATGAAGATTATTTTTTTCCTTAATTAGTCCATTGTCAAATATAAATAAACATATAGGGCAAGCGCCCATTTAGACGAGGTTATGTTTCACTTATACTTTATTTCTGTTAGTCTGGAACACTGTTAGATTACATTTCCTTTCCTTCTTGGTAATGGGATGGGGCCTTTTAACTGAGTTCATTCATATTCATTTAAATATGAATCTAAATGATTTGGCTACAGCTAGGATTAGCCCATAAAACCCCCCTCGTCATGACCTCTCCTTTTCCATTGATCAGCTCAGATAGAGATGGAGGTAGAGCCACAAGAAGGAAGAACCTTGGCTCTTCAAAGTAGTTCTTCAAAGATGTTCAATAGTCATATCTGGTTTATCATTGCTATATTCATTATGCTTTTATTTTAAAATATTTAATTAAAAATAAATATTTCATCTACTTATGATGTATAATGTGACAATTACATGTAAATATACACTGGGATACTGATTTTCACAGTCAAATGAATATAACAATCGCTACTTATTGTTACCATGTGTGAGAGAGACAGAGAGAGATAAGAACTCAAAATATGCTTTTTAAATAAATTTCAAGTAATCAATGCACATTTACATTAGCTCTCCAGAACTTAAATTCATATCATAACTAAAAACATCCTTCTACTCGCTATCAGTTCATTTTTTTAAGGTTCAGCATGTAAGTCGTATCATATAATATTTGTTTTTCTGTGTCTGGCTTATTTTACTCGCCAAAATGTTCTCCAAGATTTACGTTTTTAACGTCATTCATTATTTACATATACTATGTTTTCTTTATTTATCCATTGATAAACACTTAGGTTGCTTACAACTATTTGGTTCTTTTACTTGTATCTTTCTTTAAATAAATCAATTTCCTCTGCGCCAAATAGTCTTTGAGACAGGTAATCTTTCTCCTTTGAAATATCTTCTTTGATACAGCCTATATTGTTGTTGAGACACATTCCTTAGCAGCCATGATATTTGCATTTCCCACCAAGACATGTGGAAATTGTGCATATTACAACAAAGTTTCTACTTAAAGAGCCATCTGGAGCAATTTTGCCATGTTAATCCTCTTTTGCTTTTTTTTTTTTTTTTTTTTTTTTTTACAATGGGCAATCAACGATATTGTTATTTTGTTCTGTTTTATGAAAATTCAGGGCTCCTGTGTAGGCATACAACACTTTTTTCCCTTATTTTATGCCTTCCTTTTTATCACGCGCTTTTCTTGATGATCTCTGTCAATGGCCTACTCACAGCACTTTCAACATTGTGCATTATTTATTCCATGTCCTTCAGAATCCTTCCTACTGAATAATTTGTTTCATTCACATGGGCACATTTAATCATTTTTCCATCAGTGAAATTTATTTCACTTTCAATACAGTCATAGTCATAGGCTTCTTAATAATGCTTTCATCCCTGTCACTACATCTGCATTTCAAAAATGATTTCAAAAATATTTTACAAATATTTTTTTTGTAAAATCTCTCAAAGCTAAGTAAAACACAGCCAGTACTTCAAAGAATAACAAACAACTAGACGGCTGAGACAAAAACATCAATGAAATATCACTAATATTTGTCAGTTGTAGATAGAGCTGACAATATTTTTGTTGTGGAGTTTAGCTTGATTTGAATGTAGACAAGTCAGTGAACTAAATGTTTAAAAATCGAATTCTTCCTTGTTGTTTAAGTTTCTGTCTTCATTCTGTGACCTGTTTTCCCCCTTTCATTCCATTTATCCATCCACTTACCTATCTACCTGTCTATCTAACCAGAAGGTTGTATTTTATTACATTCTGATATAAAATTGGGCTATATTTCAGTTAAGAATCAAACTACACTAATTCAGAGCTTCTGTCATTTGTGATGGCTTGAAGTTTTATATCTTCATCTCTGTTCAGATAAAAAGCAAAGCACAAGCAGTACTGAAACGTAACAGAGCTCACTGTTCATGCACATGAGAGTCAGAACATTAAATAGTGTAAGAAAGTTATTGTGGGTCTACACAGCCAAAGTGTTATATAAGATTCGAAGAATCTCTTGATGGTGGTACATAACGTAATGACACCCCATAAGGGAATGGGGCTGTCTTCAGTTGTCTGGTACATGGTCCTTGGGCAATTATAGCAGGCAATTAGTCCCGTGGCACAGAGTGTGAGAGCCCAGTAAGGGAAGAGGTAGAGAGCGTGCTCAAAAACTGAGCAATTCCGAGTGAAGAAGTACAATAAATAATGAAAAAATAACTATACTGAACAAGAATTCAATGCTTCTTGTCTATTCCTTTTCCAAAATGCTGCTCCGGCATGTGTTGCTCAAAGGGATTCATCACTATCATCTACTTTTATATTTAGATATATGTATCAAATCAGAGTATTTAGGGTATCTGTCACTTCAAACATTTATCATCTCTTCATGTTGTGGGAGATTTCAAATTTCTTGCAGCTACTTTGAAATATACCACGAGTCATGGTTAACCATAGTCACCCTACTATGCTCTCGAACAATGGAACTTATTCTTTATTCCTGTGTATTTGTACTCACTAACCACCTCCCATAATTGTCCCCACCCACCCACCCACACACACTCTTCCAGTCTCTGGCAACCATTATTATACCGTTTCCCTCCATAAAGTCAACTTTTTTCAGATCCTACATATACATGAAATTCTGCTAGTTTTTTCCACGGCCTGGCTTATTTCATTGAATATAACGTCCTCTGGGTTTATTCATGTTGTCTCAAATGGCAGGATTTAGTTTTTATGACTGAATAATATTCTACTGTGTATACACACACTCACACACATGATGTTTTCTTTATCCATTCATCTATTGATGAACACTTAGGTTGAATTCATATCTTGCCTATTGTGAATAGTGTTGCAATAAACATTAGGGTACAAGTGTCCCTTGGATATACCATCTCTTTTTCTTAGGATAAATACCTATTTGTGAGATTGCTGGATCACATGGTAGTTCCATTTTTAACTTTTTTCAAAAACTCTGTGATATTTTTCATAATGGCTACATTAACTTACATCCACAACAATAGTATATAATGGTTCTTTTTTATCTGAATCCTCTCCAGTATCTTTTTTTTTTTTTTTTTATAATTTTGGTAGTAGCTATGCTAACTGATGTAAAGATGAGATCTCATTGTGGTTTTGATTTGCATTTCTCTGATCATTACTGATGTTGAAAATTTTTCCATATACTTGTTAGACTTTACCCACTTTTTAATGGAATTTTTTAAACTGTTATTTGAAATTCTTACATATTCTGGATATTAAGTCCTTGTCAGATGAGTAATTTGCAAATATTTTCTCCCATTCAGCAGTCTGTCTTTTACTGTGTTGATTGTTTTATTTTCTTATATTGAAGATTTTTAGTTTAATATGGTTCCCTTTTTCTATTTTTGGCTTTGTTGCCAATAGCTTTTTAGTCTTAGAATAAAATATTTGCCTAGACTGATGGCCTGATGCATTATTTCCATGTTACTTTCCCAAGTAATTTTGAAATTTCAGGTCTTATTTTTAAGTCTCTGATCTGTTATGAGTTGATTTTTGTAAATGGTAGGAGATAATTTCGTTCTTCTTCATAGAGCTATTCTGTTTTCCCAGAACCATTTATTGAAAAGAGTATCCTTACCCAAATGTGTTTTCTTGGTACATTTGTTGAAAAGCAGTTGACTATAAATATGTGGATTTATTTTTGTGTTATCTATATTATTACATTGATCTATGTGTTATAGTTTATACTAATACCATACTGTTTCAGTTATTATAGCTTTGTATTCTATTTTGAAGTCAGGTAATATGTTGTCCCCAACTTTATTCTTTTTTGTTCACTATTGCTGTGGTTATTTGGAGTCTTTTGTAGTTTTATGTACATTTTAGGATTGAGTTTTTCTATTTCTGTGAAGAATGTCATTGATGTTTTGATAGTGATTGCACTGAATCTGTAGATTTCTTGGAACAGTATAAACATTTTAACAATATTTATTCTTCTCATTCATGAGCATGGGATGTCTTCCCATTTATTTGTGTTGTAATAAATTTCCTTCACCAATATTTTGTGGCTTTTCAATGTGGAGTCTTCACCTTCTTGGATACATTTATCTCAGGTATTTTATGTTTTCTAGCTATTATAAATGAGATCACTTTTTTTTTTTTCAAAGCTAGAGAATATATATTTATTAAGTGCCAAGTCCAAATTCCAAAACCCAACTTAATGCACAATACAAATGAACTTTAGGTTGACAGAAAAATGGATAGATATTAAATTTAATCAAATTTACAGTATATTGTCTTGATATAATCTGTCCTTTTAAAGCAGCGGTTCTCAACCTGTGGGTTGTGACCCACAGGAACTATATTAAAGGCCTGCGGTATTAGGAAGGTTGAGAACCACTGTTTTATAGTCTATACACAGGCTCAAGATGGATGTAGAAAAGGTGGTTCTGGGTCAGTGCACTGAAGAACTTCTAAGTCAAGAGTTGTTTGTAGAAGCTGGTGTGGATTATTCATCAAGTGGTGGAGTTCCATTTTTCCAGCATAAAAAAATCACATGGAAAAGACAAAGAAAACAGAGGCATTAACCCAGTGGAGAGGTCTAAAGTGGAAGAAACTACAGAGCGCTCTGTCACAAACAGCAGATTACCTCTATGAGCCCAAATAAATCTTCATTAACTTGAGATCACTTTCTTGATGTCTTTTTAAACTGGTTGGTTATTGGCATATAGGAACACTAGTAATTTTTTGCATGATTAGTTTATATCCTGCAACTATGCTGAATTTTTTTTTTTAATCAGGTATTGGAGCTTTTGGATTTTGAATACATAAAATCATGTCTGCAAAGAAGAACAATTTGACTGCCTTTTTGTTCAATCTAGATGCTTTTTAAAATTGTCTCTCTCGCCCTATTGATCTGGACAGGACTACCCTGTACTATGCTTAAAAAACAGTTGTGAGATTAGATATCTTTAGCTTGTTCTAGGTCTTCGAACAAAGACTTTTGGCTTTTCCCATTTCAGTATGATGTTAACCAATGGTTTGTCATATATGGCCTTTATGATGTCAATATATGTTTCTTCTATGCCAATTTTTTTTTTCTTTTTTACTGTGTCATGAAGGGATGCTGAATTTTATGAAATACTTTCTCCGCCTCCATGGAGATGACCAGAGTTTTTGTTCTTCAAACAGTGCTGAGTCCCTTCCTAGAGAGATGCTGTTGCATGGTTGCACTGACGTTAGGCAGCTTTGTAGAACAACAACATCTCCTGGAATTCAGGTGATACCTTATACCAGTTTTAGGACCCATGAAGACTGAAGGTCTCTCCCATGGCTAGAATTTCAGGAGTCCATAATGGGATGTGAACTGCTAAAGATTTCTCTCTTACCTTTCACTCACAATAGGGAGCTTCTTCTGGCTCCCAGCTACTCATGGCCAAGTCAGATACTTGGCTTCCCCTCTCAATCTACACCTCAGAGATTTGCTGTCACTTCCCTACTGAATTTTAGGGTTCTTCCTTTGACGCTTTGTGTGACATATGGTTATCTACTCGTTTAGTCCTTGTGAAGAAGGTGAGTGCAGGCTGCCTCTAGTTGTCTGTTTTAAACTAAGAAACCCTCCCGTCAGAGAATATGCTGTTTTACCCCAATTTTAAAATAGAAATAAACAATATTGAAAACTGAGGTATTACAGTTAAATAAGTTAAAGTAATTGATGAGTGATGAAATTGTAAACAAACAATGGCACTAAAATGATGACCATAAATTTCTTCATAGCAGGAAGTTTAAGCGATTTTGTGACCACATATCATTTTTCCGTACAGAAAAGCTAATGAATTAAGAGCTTCGTTGCTTGAAGAGCAAATAGTTTACAACACCAAAGACACAATCTGTTAATATTCACTTGGAGCATGCCCTAAGATTATTTCAGTAAAGAAGGTTCATAATAAATTGTAGCTACAGTGTTAGACTTCCTTTCTTACTATTCTCAAATAATACATTTTTTTATAATTTCTAAGAAGCATAGAAATGTTCTTTTTAAACACCCATTCTTCTATCAAATGCCAGTAATGAAAGAAAAAAAAATTTGTGGGGAAGTGGATTGGGGAGATATTTGTCAAGGATATAACATTCAGTTAGGTAGGAGGAATAAGTTCAAGAAATTAATTGTACATAATGGTGACTGCAATTAATAATAGTATATTACATACTTAAAAATTCATAAGAGCATATACTTTTTGGTTCTCATCACAAAAATAAGCATGTGAAGTAATGTATATATGAATAGCTTTGGACACACAATGTCCACATATATTAAAACATCTGTACACCTTAAGTATGTACAACTTTTATTTGTCAATTGAATTAAATATATTTTTTAAAAAGCAAAAAAAGGATGAAATTTAGATGACTTATGAACTTACTTCGGAAAAAAAGCATGTCCTTATTTTAACTAGCCTCCACCTCAATTTTAGAATGTCTTTCATTTACAAATTTGGGGGTAAAATTAGAGTAGTAGCAGAATGTTTGCCTTTATAAGAGATGTAAACCACTAATATTTTCATACTAAGTATTATATATTCCAATATAGGATATATAATCATCCCTACATAGAAATGATGCTATTGTTATTTCTAATGCATTTGTAAGTAAGCATTTGTATTATTATATTATATTTCAACATTTTGACATTCACATTTCAGTATCACTGGTTTTCTTTTTAAGCCTCTATATTTTATTTCATAGATTCAAAATGAATATATGCACTCCGAAGAAATTCACCCTGCTTTAGAAGACTGCCTAGAGAATTTATGGCCCACAAAAGGATTAAGGATTCCTAACTTAAAGGAATTCACTAAAAGAGCCCAATGAACCATGAACAAAGCATGCGTTTATACCTTGAAGAATAAGTATTTTCTAAAATAAACTTTTCAATCACAGTGTGTCTCACTTTGTTTGATAAAGTACTTGACGGAATCTATGGTGAATATTTTCTGGAAAATATCTCTTGAAAATGTTATCCATATGTATCTATTCATTCTGAATTCCTTTTTTTTTCCAAAGTACTATTTTAAGAGTTATAAAACATACCTTCTTTTATACTGGATAGTCTCATATATTTAGGCAATATTAAAATCCAGAGAATAGACTTCATTTCCTATGCCATTGTTTTCCTGAGGTTATATACCGAAATCCACACTTATCTGGGGAGATACATTTCAAGACTCCTAAGGAATGCCAAAACTGCAGAGTACCAAACCCTATACATGCAATTCTACGTCTCCCCCACTTTTCCTGTATATACATATAGACATTCCTATGACAAAGTTTAATTTTTAAATTAGGTAGAAGAAGAGATCAACAATAACTCTTAACAAAATAGAAATATTGTTACAAAACTGTAATAAAAAGTTAGGTGACTATATTCTCTCTCTCTCTATCTCTAACTCACTGTACTGTACTCACCTATATTTTCAGACTGTGGTTGATTGCAGATCATAAAAACCATGCAAAGAGAAACTGTGGATACAGGAAGACTACTGGTATACAGAGTAATTTGAACACTAACTTCTAAATCAGATTTCTTAGAAAATAACTGCAGTTTCTGAACTGCCAAATGTTATAGAATGATTGCAAGCTGTAAAATATGTAAAGCACCATGTAAACTTTCAACAATATTTCCCTTCATTACAATGCAAGTATTAAAACATTCCCAACTGAAATATATATGAAAAAGTGTCTTCCCTTCCCAAAATAAAGCAATACATATTCAGCATTACATGTTAAAGACAGAAAACATTGTTCAAATTCCTGTTTTGAAGTACATTGCTTATAATAGGAGTTCCCAAATGGCAGTGACTTTTTTTCCACTCAGAGTACATTTACTAGGTCTGAAAATATTTTTGATGGTCATGATTGGTGATGGCACTATTGACATGCAGGGATAGAGGTCAAGGATGCTGTTAAATATCAGGGAAAAAAATGCTCCAAATGCCAACACTACTGAGGCTGAAAATCTCTGGTTCAGAATTGCAGTCAATACAATGTTAAGAAAATCAGTCAGAGAAAGCAGCCCCACCAAATTCACACACAGCTCCTTACTGGAATCCTAGTGCTCCTTGTCGACCTCTCTTTCTTTTTTTAAATTTCAGATGATTATGGGGGTAGACACATATTTGGTTACATAGTTTGCTTGTGTAAGGTTAAAGTCAGAGTTACAGGCGTGCCCTTCACTGAGAAAGTATGCAACATACCTGCAGGGTAGGAGTGTATCCAACCCCTTCTTCTTCTTCTTCTCCCTATTTGAATTTCATTAACTTTTCTTCCATATGAGCCTATTGGTATTAATCAACTAGTTTCAGTTTAGTATTGACTTCATGTGGTGGTAGTTTTTCCATTCTTGTGATACTTCACTGAAGAGAATGATTTCCAATTCCATCCAGGTTGCTACAAAAGATACTAGATCTACGTCTTTCTTATGGCTGAATATTCCATGGTGCATACACGTACCACAATTTATTTATTTATTTTTTATTTTATTTTTTTTTTTTTTTGTAGAGACAGAGTCTCACTTTATGGCCCTCGGCAGAGTGCCGTGGCCTCACACAGCTCACAGCAACCTCCAACTCCTGGGCTTAAGCGATTCTCCTGCCTCAGCCTCCCGAGCAGCTGGGACTACAGGCGCCCGCCACAACACCCGGCTATTTTTCGGTTGCAGTTTGGCTGGGGCCGGGTTTGAACCCGCCACCCTCGGCATATGGGGCCGGCGCCCTACTGACTGAGCCACAGGCGCCGCCCCGTACCACAATTTATTAATCCATTCATGTACTGAAGGACACTTGGGTTATTCTCACATCTTTGTAATTGTTAGTTGTCCTGCTATACAGATTTTAAATGTCCTTCGATAACATCAAATCGGCACGTGTCTACCTTTCACGGTGTTGCACCTTCCTAGTTTATTGTTCAGTCACTTACGGGATCATTCTTGGCCTTCTCTTCCAGGTCCCCCTTTTTGTTGAGCAAATAAAATGTTTATTTTGCAGAAATTAGTTGTGTGCCTCTTGCTTTCCTATTCCACACATGGTCATGGGCAACCCTACTTACACATATCAGCACCAGAAAAATGATTCCAAAATTTTAACTTCAATTTTATTTGCTGTTTTAATAAAAAGATCTTCTTATTTCAATCTCCTACTATCATATGTGTGTCTCACAATTAAAATATCCACAATGGGTCTTCGACTGTCTGCCCCAAATTCACACCTTGCCAATAATTTGCATCTCAGAAAATTATATCATCAGCTGATAAGTGACTGGAATCAGACCTCAATGACCAAAAGCATACATGCTTGAGAAGGACAGACATGCTGCTCTTTTTGGATGAAGAATTCTATAAATGCCTAATCTGTAAAGTAAATTCATAGTACCATTCGGGTTAATTTTATCCTTAGTAATTATCAGAAAGTTCGTTTAATCGATTACTGAAAGGTAAGTGTTCAAATTCTCAACTATCTTAGTAAATCTGTGTATTTCTCCTTTCAAGTCTACCAGGATTTCCATGCTTTGTTGTTAAATACATACAGGTTTAGGACTATCAAGACTTCTTGGATAATTGATGGGTTTATCATTATAAAATGTCTTTCTTTCATTAACAGATAAGTCTTTTAGTTCTCAAGTTGACTCTGTGAAATTAGTATGTGGAATAGCTACTCCATTTTCTTTTGACTAATATAGTATGGTGTATCTCTCACCATGTCTTTTGTTGGGACTTAGCTGACTTTTTAGACATATGTAAGTTTCTTGCCAACTACTGAGTGATAATTTCTTTCCTCCTTCCTTCTCACTCTCTAATCTTTTAATTAATGTTTTAAATTTATAACATTTGTGTTTAAAGTGATTGTTCAGATAGATGGATAATATTGTCCATGGTTATAACTGTTTTTTATTCATTCTTTTTGTTGTTCTTTTTCTCCTTTTATTCTTTTTCTAGTTTATTTGTAATTTTTATATACTTCAATTTTATTGCCTCTCTGAGTATAGAATTACAGTTCTTTTAACTTTTTTAGTGATTTCCCTAGAGTTTCCAATGTACAAATTTTAACTAATCTAAGTTTATCTTCAAATAAGAATAATACACTCCTTCAGGTGTACTACAGATTTTTTTTATAGTAAAGTATTGCCAATTTCTCCCTCTCATCTCATTAAATTTCTGTAAGTAAGTTCACTTTTCCATATGCTATTGTTAACCAATTCATTATTATTACTACTACTACTTGAAAGAGTTACTTTTACTACAATTAAAATAAGAAAAATGTTTTCCTTTCCTTCCTTTTTTCTTGCTATAATCCTTGTCTTTGTTTATGTAGATTCCATTTATGATCTATACCATTTCCTTTCTGCCTGAATAGCTTTTTTTAGCATTTCTTGCAGCGAAGGCCTGCTAGCGATGACATTTCTCAGCTCTCGTATGTTAGAAAATGCCATATAAAAATGCGGCATTCACATAGGAGTGGAATCACAGAGACAGATGCATATGTTAATTTTATTTTTTAAGGAATTGTCAAACTGTTTTCCAAGCAGTGAAATAATTTCATTCCACGAGGAAAGTACAAGATTTGACATTTTATATTGGTCATTTCGTTTCTTATGGGTTTAATTAATTTATTATATATAATAATTTGAATTTAGTCTGTATAAAATATGTCCTTAGCATACATATAAAAAATACCAAATACTACATATAGGTATGATTTTGTTTTTGCATTCTGTAATAGTGGTGTAGCTTAAGAGTGGTGTGAATTAGAATTTGAAAATGGTTCTTAGTATATTCTAGTATTGAGCCCATAAGAAAAGAGCTATCATTTTCTTACTATTAAAAGAAACAAATTAAAATTCAGAAAGATAAAAAAAAAGCAAAAAACGAAGAATGAACCTGGTGTTGGATTAGAATTGAACCTGGTGTTGGATTAGAATTGAAACTTTACGTAAATTCTGAATTTTTACAAGGTTTTGGTACAGAATGCTTAATCCAAGGATCCTCTTCAGGAACCTAATTGGCTTTTTCAATATTTAAATTAAAATAATTTCTTGATTTATGGAAATTTTTCTTGAATTAAAGTTGAAAGAATAATTTATGTTCCTTTGCTTTCTTCTTCCTCGGTGGAGATGCTAATCATGGATATTTAAGACATTCTTTCCCAGTTTTCTTTTCAAATCTTTTACTTAGGACACTTTTATTTCTTTATGTTTTTGTTAATTTTCTTCAATTCCCTTTGTTAAATTTTGCTAAACACTGTTCACCCGTGGCTTCTTTTCACTGTCTTCACCTTTTGATATGATTTTTCCCTTTGTTTCTAAAGTTTTCTTAATTTAAAAAACTCTTTTTATTACTCCAAGGATAAAAATCCTTTTTAAAATTTCTATTCCTATGTCTTTAATTCTAAATTTATTTATTTATTTGCAGTTTTTGGCCGGGGCTGGGCTTGAACCCACCACCTCTGGCATATGGGGCTGATGCCCTACACCTTTGAGCCACAGGTGCCACCCACTAAATTTATTTTTTAATGATATTTCTCAAAGCTATTATTTTTCCAATGCATAAAATGGGCTATATTTCTTTTGCTTTGTATTTGTTTTTTTTTTTTTTTGAGGAATTTTCTTCAGTTTATTTTTAATGCTAATTTCTTTCTAAAATAGTTTTGTGCAGTTAAGCACTCGTAAGTGCACATCCAGTAGACAAAGATGGCCTCTTGAGATGGTTTAGCAATTTGTAGTTCAATATTACCTTTTCTCTGAGAATAAAATGAAGTAACATTGAAACGATGGTTAGATTTTTTTAGGGTCAGTGGAGAAAGGTTTTATTTGTCTTTTAGTTTATATACAGGGTGTCCAAAAAGTTGGTGTGCAATGATCTTTTTGGACACAGTGCATATACAAGACAGTGGCAGAAAATGTGCACATTTTAAGAAAGGAAAATCTGTATTGAACTTTCAATACTCAAGTCAGATTTTTTAACTATGAAGTGTTTGAGTGTGATTCCTTTTTATTGGTATGTTCAATTTTTATGTTTTATGCTTTTATAACTTGCTTACATTTTTATTTAGGTATCTCCCAAGGAACTTTTATAATTACTATTACACTTCATCCAGCTCTGAGTTTAATAGCAGTGCCATTAATTTGAATTTTTGTCTCTAATGAATTCACCACAAAATATGAAGAATATAGAATAAAATAACTACCTGACAAAAAACTTATAAAATAATAGGGAATCAGGTAAGAGAGGACAAAGTATTCAAATAATTTATATGAACATGTTTGTTGATGTATTACTTTTTTTTTTTTTAAGGATTTTTACCAGGAAAATAGGGAATGCTTCATGAATTTGCGTGTCATCCTTGCGCCGGGGCCATGCTAATCTCTGTATTGTTTCAATTTTAGTGTATGTGCTGCCAAAGTGAGCACTTGAAGTATTAATTTAAAAAAAAATAGCCTTTTTTCCCTCCAGCTTCTCAAATTGGGTACTTAGCAATTATTTATTTATTGAATTTAACTATTATTTAATTATTTTAATTATTTATTTTATTCTCCTTTCTGTAATTTTGATGCTCTATTCTTGTATAGATAACATTCTAGATTGATGCAATTGGCTTTATTATTTTTTAAGCCACCTGTACCAATAGCATAAACCAGATGGATGAATAATAGAAACTTATTCTATCACTGTTCTTGAACCAAACTCACAACCAAGTTTTTGGCATTGTTTTTGCTGGCTTCTCTGAAAAAGAATTTACTCCAAAAATCTCTACTAGCTTCTGGTGATTACCTGAAATCTTTGGCATTCTGTGGCTTGTGTCTACATGATTTTATTTTTTTATGAATACATAGACAAATATTTTATTGGTTACATGGTGTGTGATGGAATAATATGTAGCAATCAATTCCTACAAAAGTCCAGGTACTATAGGGACTCACCTGGGACCAATTTGATCTGTTTCCCTTTTGCCTTCAATGTTCCAGCTCTAACAGTTAAGCAGTTTTCTTAGATAATAAAAAAAATGAATAAAGTCCAAAGGTTTTTAAAGAATGAAAACAACAATAAAAATGAATATATCCTTATTTCCCATCGTATATACCCATATGAGTTTTGAGACTAACAAATGTTTAAACCTGTTTTGTCATCCGAATATTAGCTATCATTAAGATGATTTTGCAGACTTAGAGAGATATTTTCCAGGCCCTGACTACTAGCTTTAAAGCTACAAGGTGTTTCTGTCCAAAGACCCATGATTTTAATTTTTCCAACTTTCTTCACATAGCCTGTCTCTTCTAGTTTTCTCCTCTTCTGTTCTTTGGAGACACTTAGCATTGGATTTGGGGCCTGCCTGATTAATCCAGGGTGGGCTCATCTCAGGATCTTTTATTTAATTACATTTAAGGATATCCATTATTTAGATGATGGTACGTTCGCGGGCACCAGGGAGTAGGATTAGACATAACCCTTAGGCATCTATGATTCAATCCTCTAAAATGACCCCAAAATTCAATCCTACAAGTTTTTAGACATATATCATCCTATTCATAGTAACCGCTATTTTGCTGGATACATGGCTTAGGATAGTTTAACAAATCCTCACAAAGACAATCCCCAAAATGCCTAAAATTGTTTTTCTCAGAATAAAACGTTAGTAAATACCATAAATCCTGTTATATTAGATTTTCCAAGTAGCAAAAATATCCCAAATGACTAACTACCATGATTGCCTTTCCATTTATGTGTCTCTCTTCTCCTTCCTAAAAGCATTCTCCCTGTGAGACTAAATCACAGTGTAAACTTTTACAGGTAAAAATAAAGTATTCAGGAGAAGCCGGTCTGGTGTAATGATGAATGATGACAAACTAACTTTTCTTACTTTCTAATCTCTTTTTATTACGGCTATGAATAAAATAAAAAGTTCTATGTTTTGATTTTTGGTGTAGGACATACACTGCATTTTGCGGAAAGAACACTAAATTGAATGTTATTTTTGTCAAACTGACACTATATCTAAGTATTCAGTCAAACATTCTATTTTTCTAAATAACCATTTACCTTGATATAGTGAATACCTAGGAACAGAGAATTCTGCAAGTATTTATCTATCATTATTAGCTATCAGTGTTTTATCAATTTTTATAGAGTAATTTGTAGATCAAAATAATTATACTTATGGCTACCATGACAACAAATGGCATATGTCTTTTTTTTTTTTTTTTTTTTTTTTGCAGTTTTTGGCCGGGGCCTGGTTTGAACCCACCACCTCCAGTATATGGGGCTGGTGCCCTACTCCTTGAACCACAGGCGCCACCTGGCATATTTTCATAGTTGATAGATAATGATGTTTTCCCACTGCAGATAGTAAAAGCAAATCTAAATCCTTAGTGGGTGTCTCCTCCAGTTAGAAAAAAAACAATGCTGATCCTTCCATAGTAGAAAGCCAAATATAGTCAACATTCTACCAATACTGATCTGATCTATTATATTAGTATATTAGTACATGTTTAGTCTTTCCTTTTGGTAAATTCTGTTCTTGTCATTGATTGTACTCATGTTAGCCCTGCAGAAGGGAAATACAAACTGTTAAACTCCTCCCTCTGTCTCTACCATCATGGCAGATTTGTTTTTAATGTATCTAGAAAGCAAGCACAAAGCTAACTGAGGAAGATGAGTGTCCAACTTATTTATTAATTTCTTCTCCCACCATAAGAGGTGTGAACAATGGGACACCTGTAACTTAGCTCACACTAAGTACATTCCTGGAAGTTAAGGAACAGCAATGCCGTCCACTTCTCCTTATTATGTCACCACAATTGTTCTTTCTCGTACAAAATTAATCTAAAGATGTTCAGCAGCTGCCAATGAATCAGGTTAAATCTTTACATAAACTCCTCACTTATTCTCAGTAAAAATAGAAAATGAACAAACAATTTCAAGTTCTTGATCTTTGAAGAATTTGTATTTTTTACTGTTCAATATCTTTCCATGGTGAAGCCAAAAAGGTATGGTAATTTGCTGGCAACCTGGCCGCATATGTGAGCCATCTGTAAACAGCTTCAACATTCAGTCAACAGGTCATAGGAACATGTAGACATTAATTAAAGGAGAAATAGTACCTTAACCAGAATAAGTGTCCTGGGGAAGTAAGCAAACCTTCATGCAACTCTTATTTCCGTAATTTTATTTGGCATTATTCCACCTACTCTGAACCTATTTTTTGATTGTAAACAATGGTCTTATTCAATTTTTGTTAGATACATCAGAGAGTATGTTTCATAATGATAGCTTAGTTCACACACATACCTATATTCCTGAGGTTTAGATGTTAATTCTAGCAGTCTAGCAGTCCATGAATTATGTCTCAACAAAAGAATCACTTGTCAAATACAGCGTAGAGTGAGACCCTTCTGGGACTATTTCTTGAGTCTTCCATGGGGGCTTGCCCCACAGAATCACAGGTTGCACACAGAATTCAATGGCCTCAGACGTACTACACATTGGACCTACCAGGCCAGAGAATAGAGAAACTCCTCTGTTTGTTTTACCTTATCAAGTCTGCAAACCTTTCTATTTAGTAACTTTATGAAAGCAGCATATGCAATTTTATATATGTTGTTTCCAAAATCTCAAGTATTCTTAAGCATTCTATTTCTAACTTAACGATAGGATGCCCAAAGTTTAGAAACTCATATTCCATAGAGGAATCCAACTTAGCCATCATGCTATCTTAGGATTTTCTCCCACTACAGGGTTTTAATTGAGGCAACTCTGGTGCTATTTATTATCTTACATTTTTCTGCCCATGAAAGTGAAAGTGATATCATCCGGAATACGGAGCCTTTAATTTCCCTACGACCTAAATAAAGTCACAGAACTCAAAGGCACAGGCAGATCAAACCCCCCCTTCCCACCAAAGACACTCGTGCTTAATCCCTGGAACCTGTGACTGTGTTACATTGCATGGCAAACAGGACCTTGCAGATGTGATTATGATTATGGACTTTAAGAAAATGGAATTAGTACAGACACATTAAAGTGATAGGGCCTTTAGCAAATACTTTTTCTAGCTGGAGGCAGAGGAAATGAAACTGAATAAATCAGATTAAAATCATGAGAAGGACTTGACACACTGTTGTTCATTTAAAGAGGAAGGGAAGGATGATTTGAAAAAGGAGAGAAGCTCAGGACTGGGAGCCAGCAAGGAATAGGGAGTTCTTCTCTACAAACAATGGATCAACTTTTGCTAACAACTTGAATGATGTTGGAAATGGAGTCTCTCCTAGAAACTCCAGATAACAAGTGCAGGTAAGCGAACACCTTGATGTCAGCCAACTAAATCATGAAGCATAGAAAACAATGGAATAAACCTGGACTTCTAACTTATATAAGGTAATGAATATGGGCTATGCTACAACACTAGGTTTGTGATAACTTGTTACAGTAGCAACAGAAGAGTAATGCAGTCATATAACCCCGAGGTGAGACAGGGATAGAGAATTCTATTTCTTTTGAGGTTTGTGAAAATAATGCCTTTCTGGTAGTATTTTTTGATTGTTTTTGATTTTTTTGTTTATTTATTTTGGTAGGAAAATACATTCTCAAGCTGTAAAAATTCATATTATTAATATTTTCCTCAAGTTATACTGATATGAACTGTTCAAAGACTGCACCAGAAAAATAGCTAGATTTTTAAGTAATGATACGATTAATCTTATAAAAATATACAAAATGCTGTAATTTTTATTTTTTGCTAAGAAAACTTTAGCGTTATAAGTGAATTTTTTTTTTTTTTAATCAAAACCCACAAAACCTTCTTAGAGGATGGAGCTTAATTCTCTGGCTCCCCATCATGTAGTATTGATTTGTATTTATTGTTTCAGAAAGGAAGAGAAATTTAAAGGATTTAATAGAGTGTTTTCTTTTCTTTTTTTTTTTTTTTTGGTTTTTGGCCAGGGCTGGGTTTGAACCTGCCACCTCCGGCATATGGGACTGGCGCCCTACCCCTTGAGCCACAGGCGCCACCAATAGAGTGTTTTCTAACAACCATCCCTTAATTTTATGGCCCAGACAGATAAGAAATGAATATATTCATTATTTTCATTCTACATTCAAAACTAAAAAAAAAAAAAAAAAACAAGAATTTCATATAGAATATTATGAAATTAGACTATATCCGAAGTCCAGGTATCATCTGAAACTTTACAAAAATCGATTCTGACTTCTGAAATACCTTTGTAGACTCTGTCCCCTGGAATAGGCATAAAATAAAAGTCATTGCCCCCAAATCATTGGAGCTCATTTTTTACTTGCAAAATAGCTACATTCCATTTCAATAATCTAATAAAGGCGTTAGAAAGGTCTGGTCCTCCGGATGGTTACATCAGTTCCTTCCTCACAAGTTGATGGATATGTTAAGACTCAAATTGTTTTATTGTGATGTCTTCTCAACATATCTTTGTAATATTCATAGTTATACATATCAGAATGGACTTTAGACTATTTCCATCTGTTTTCTTACTGAAAGTGCATTAATATATTAACTAAAATAATAAAAAAAAAATTGACTTGTCAGATCATTTGGAACTCATACTATGTCCATTCTGGTCTCTGCCAACCTGGACAAATCAGGCAGTCCAATTCAAATGTAATTACTCCCACAGTAATTCTTGACCATTAAAGTGTGACCTTTTGGAAGGGTGAGGCAAGAGAATTGATTGAGACCAGGAATTCAAGGCCAGCCTGGCTGATATACAGAGCCACCACTTCTGAAAAAAAATTTAAAAAGTAACATGGTGGCATACACTTGTCATGCTAGCTACTCCAGAGACTGAGGCAGGAGGATACCTTGAGTGCAGGGGTTTGAAGTTGCAGTAAGCTATGATCACATTCCAGCCTGGGCAACAGAGTTATATTAGGTAGGGTTAAAGCGGGAGAGGGATAAACAACTCCAGAAGATGCTTTGCACGAGGAGGAACAAATTGACCAGAGGGAGCTCTCAAGAAAGGACATTTGACATATCAAGGGAACTTCCGAAGATTGAGCAGACTTTTACCTATGATAAGGATCTCCAAGCATTGGCCAACCATAAAGTGGCAGAGAAACCACAAAGTGGAGATATCAAGGCTGCAAAAATGGATCTTTGGAGCATGTGTACAAGTAAGGTGACAGTGTCCTCAAGTGACCTTCCTCATTAACATAGTCTAAATCACATGCACCAGTCCCATGAAAGTTAGCAAATGCTACGGCAACCCTCAGAAGTTATACTATGTGGTAAGGAAAGGGAAGGGTTCCCAGTCTTGGGAGCTCTTCCGGCCTTCACAGAAAACTCATGAATATTCCACCATCAGTTTAACATATTATTAGTGATTAATATCCTGTCTATACTCTGTCCTTAACCTCAGAGTCTCTTCCACTCCCAAAGTTGATCTGTTCCTTCTCCCTAAAGTGCTATGCTTTAATGAGCTTTGGCACTTAGCCTGGTTGCATCTGCTGTGTCTGCTCATTTGCTCCATGGACTTGGTACCAGGAACCATTCTTTGGCCCAGGGAACTAAAAACCAGACCTGACATCTAATCTCCAGCAATGACAGACACTGTCTCTGAAAAGTAAAGAAAGAAATCATAACTTAAAATTATTATATCCTTCAATATAATATTTCGCAAGACTTTTATCAAAAAGGATAGCCATCAGGCCCAGTTAAAGAACACAGTTTAGGGACAAATGGAAAAGTTTCAATGAATAAAAACCCCAACATTTCTAAATAATCCCATAAAATAACTTGCATTGTAATAACATAAATTGTATGCCACTCTTGAGAATATATGTTGGGAGCTCAGTAGGTAGGGTGCTGGCCACATACACCAAGGCTGGCGGGTTAGAATCCGGGTTAGGCCAGGTAAAACAACAATGACAACTGTAACAACAACAACAACAAATACAAATGGCCAGGTGTTGTGATGGGCGCCTGTGGTCCCAGCTACATGGGAGGCTGAGGCAAGAGAATCACTTAAGCCCAAGTTTGAGATTGCTGTGAGCTTGTGATGCCATGAAACTCTACCAAGAGTGACAACTTGGTCTGTCTAAAAAAATAAAATAACATAAAATAAAATAAACAATGCAGCCTGATACAGCAGGACCAAGGAAGACTGCATTCCCTCTCTGACCCCAGCTTCATTCTCTGCATTTGAGATACCACCATCCACCTTACACAACTGTTGTAGGACTGAACCATGATGACATTCACTAAGGCAAAAATATGGTGTCTGACTTTTACTATGTGTCCAATTACTTTTTAAAGGATAAATGTTTAAGTGGTTATCAGGAGCACATAGATCTATGTGTCAAGAATCAAAACATATATCATATATCACCTATCATAAAAATAAAAAAAGAGAATATATGTTGGTGAAATTAGGCTAAAGAATTAGAAGCAAATCCATCAATCACATCATATTATTTTAACTATACACATAAATATAACTTTAGCCTAATATTAAGAAATTTTTGCGATTGCATTTTGTCAAATGCTTATCATTCAGTGTTTAAAATTGTTGTAGAGGTAGTCTAGTTGTAGCTTGGAAGAAATTATAGATTGTAGGGACAGCTGAAAAGGAAAAGATCTCCATCTTTTGATTAAGGTATAGTGTCTTCATTTGAGGACAGTATGAACAAATAAAGGCAGAAAAGAAACTTTGGTTGTCCAGAAGAGTTCTGTGTGGATTGGGAATTCAGGGTAACCTCTGAAGTCCCTGGTAGGCATATTCCCATGATTATCACAAAGATGTCTTACATACTCTTATTTTCACCTGATTGCTTTGAAAAGGATGTGACTTCAACTTCACCAACTTTTCTTATTCTTAACCCTTGAAATAAAACTGTTGCTTTATTTCTAGTTATCTCAGCACTGTGGCTGCTAAAACTAAAGCATTCTTTTAGAATTCTTCTAGACAGCCCTTGGGCTCTAGTCAGCATTCATCCAAAAACATATGGATTCCAGACTGCCATTCTCTTTTTTTAAATTGCCCAATCCCTTTCAAAGACGCCATTTCACATTGCAGACTGATTTCTACAAGATCTCTTTGACCACATCTGACATAGAATTTCCCCAAACTTTGTCCTCAATAGACACAGTAATCCTAGGTGTGTGCAGAAAATAGTTTAACTAGCTGCCTCATTGAATCAATCCAGATTTCTGAATTATGTTTCAAAACTAACTCAAGGTTTCCAACATTTCCCAGAGAGACCAGTACACACACCTATTTCAATGACTTGTCCACTAGTAAGTGTTCTTGGTTATCAACCACCACAACAACAAAACCCTACATACTAAATTTTGACTCTAATAGAAAAAATAATTTATTTTAAGTATATCATGGACAATAAAATATTGTAAAGTTTGAAAATTTTCAATTTATTTTCAATTTATTTATTTCAATTTATTTTAAATATATCATGGACAATGAAATATTGTAAAGTTTGAAAACAGAAGACAGTTCAAAAATAAGTAGATGTTTAGACACTGTGTTAGAAATTGTCAATGCTAAACCACATTGTCAGAGACGCAGCCACAGGAAAAAACTTGAGAAAATCAAACAGCCATACTCTTAATGTTTTCTTCTCAAACACACTCTTATTTTTTCTGCAGTGTAGAAAGTCTGATAATAGGCTGATAATTTTCCAAATCTTTTAGTTTTGTTTCATTTTTTCCTAATAATTCCTTCTCTAATGCATTTTTTTCTTTCTGTATTTCACCATAACCAGTCATAAGGAACCATACCCTTCCTTCAACACTTTGCTTAGAAATCTTTTGTACTTATTATCCAATTTCATTCCATACCTTCTTTTCTTTCCAGACTCTTGCCAGAATCACCTTTAGAATTCCCTTTGTGCTAGTCTTAGCTTTTCCCAACCCGCACCTTAAAACTTCTTCAGTTTCTACCCAATGACTAGTTTTAGGTATTTGGTACAGGAGCACCCCACATTTTGATAACAAAACACTTTCTTAGTCTTCTTAAACTGCTTTAATAAATTACCATAGCCTGGCTGGCTTAATTAACAGAAATTTATCTCTCACTATTGTACAGAAGTCCAAGATCAAGTTTCCAGATGATTTTGCATCTGGTGAGAGACTGCATCCTGCCTTGCAGACAACTGTCTGCTGGTTCTGTGTTCACGTGAACTTTCTTTGGAGTATTCTATGAGAGAGAGAGATAGAGGAGATATCTCTTTCTCTTCTTATCAGGGCACTAATTCCATCATGAGTGTCTCATTCTTTTTTTTTTTTTTTTGAGTGTCTCATTCTTATGACCTAATAACATTAAAAATAGTGTCTCTCCAAGCCCCGCTTCCAAAGGTCATCACACTGAGGACTAGGGATTCAATATATGGATTTAATCAGAAGACCAACATTTAGTCTATAATACCTATGCTTCATTATAATCAAACTGCCAAAACCAAATATAAACAATGTATACTTAAAGCAGCAAGAGAAGAGTCTCATCACATAGAGAATTAAAAAAGTGATGGACAAAAGTCAAGCAATCCAAAAGTTGCTTTGGTAAAAGGACAAAAAAATCCTGAGCAAAATGAATAAGACTCGAGGCATCATACTAGGCATCATACATCAAAGCCATCGCCCTAAAACAGCATGGTATTCACATAAAAAGAAACATATAGACCAATGGAACACAACAGGAAACAGAAACAAATTCACGCATTTGCAGCTAATTCATTTTCAACAAAGGAGCCAACAGCACATATTGGGGAAAGAACAGTGTCATGAAAATGGTGTTGGGAAAACAAAATAATCACATGCAAGAGAATTGGTCTAGGCAAAAGCTTTTGAAAAGAACTCAAAGATACAAGTAATCAAAGGAAATATTGATAAATTGGATTATACCAAGCAAAGAAAGCTTCAATCCACAGAATGTGAGAAAATATTTTCAAACTAACCCTCTGACAAGGGATTAAGAACTAGATTATATGTATAAGTAATACTATTAACACAATAATGAAATAAACAAAAAAAATAAAACAATCTAGTTGAAAATAATCAAAAGGTCAGAATAGAAGTATCTCAAAAGAAAACATGCAAATAGCATATGAAAAAAAGTTCAATGTCTCTAATTAGTTCAGAAATGCAAATCAAAGCACACTGAGATATCATCCCACCCAGTTTAAATGGCCTTTATCAAAAAGACAGGGAGTAACAGATGCTCTCAAGAATGTGGAGAAAAGGGAACCCTTGTACACTATAGATGGAAATGTAAATTTGTACAGCCATTACAGAAAACAACATAGAGGTTCTTAAAAAAACATAAATAAATATATGTACCATACCACATATAATCCAGTAGGCCACTGCTTATGTATATATCCAAAAGAAAGGAAATCAGCATATGAAAGATTCACCTGCACTCTCATATTTATTGTAGCTCTATTCATAATAGCCAAGGTATGGATTTAATCTAAGTGTCCATCAACAGACAATTGAATTGAAAATAATAGTGTATATACACAGTGGAATATTATTTAGCCACAGAAAATGAATTCTGTACTTTTCAGCAACCTAGATAGAAAGAGAGGTCATTATGCTAAAAGAAATAAGCTAGGTACAGAAAGGCAAATATCAGAAGATCTCACTCACATGTGGAAGCTAAAACAGTGAATTTCATGAAGATAGAGATTATGTTGGTGGTTCATAGGCTGAGAGAAGGACAAAGAAGTGTTGATTAATGAATGCAAATACACAATTAGAAGAAGTAAGACTTAGTGGTCAATAGATCACTAGGATGGCTATAGTTAATAATTTATTACATGTTTCAAAGTAGCTAGAGGAGAAAAATTTGAATGCTCCCAGCATAAGGCAATGATAAATGTTTAAGACAAGGACATGTCAATTACCCTAGTTGATCATTAAACATCACATGAATGTATCAAAATACCACATGGGCCCCCAAAATATATACATCTATTTATCTATTTTGTTTCAAGAAAACATGTTTCCCAACTCTTATGTAATCCCTTTTTTTTTGTTTTACAATTACTTCTTTTAATTAGAATGGAAATATGGTTTGTGTACCATAATTACTTGATATGTCCCTTACGTGTCTTTTTCCTATGAATTATATTTCATAATTTTCCTGAAATTTATTTATAGATAAAATTGTTGTGACTGTTGTAAATAGTTTTTTACATTCTGTGTTTGATTGATCCCTGTCCATTGCATGATTTAATTTTTTCCTGTAACAGCTGTGTTTCTGTAAACTTTTCATTAGGTGTAGCGGCACGATCAGGTGAGCCTCTTAGTAATCCAGCACAGTGTGTGCCAGAGCCGCTGCTTCTATGCTACTGTTTACCTCTAGAATGGATGTAATATCGGCTTCTTTTCTCCTTGCCATCATTCATTTTTCCTTATTCCTTTCCAAATTTCTTTCTTTTCTTCTTTTCTCTTCTTTCCCTTCCTCTTTCTCTTTTCCTTTCTACTCTATCATTTTCTCTGTGACACTGGAAGATATTAAGGTGCAATGCAAAAATGCAAACTTTGCAATGATTAGGAATATATTTAAATATCCCTTCCATATATTCTAATCATACATTTAATCTTATTATTTTTAATGATCTCCATACTTATTTTAAATAATTATTTGAAGAAAATTAATGTCTTCCTTATCTACTTGGTCATTCTCAATTCTTGTTCATATAAAAAAGTAGGATATTTATTTAATTCATATCCTTTATGCATGAGAGATTTTAAGGAAAAAATAAGTTCATTCTCTAACTTTCTGCACATTTAAGCAATTTGTTTTTTCTCTCATTGAAATTATGAATTTAAATACAGTTTATGTGTTTTCATCCATTGCACTTATTATTCATATGGACATGTAATTTTTCTACTTTTGCCCTTGGAAACCTTCCTGGTTGACAACTGGATTTCATTCACATGATCCACTAGTCTTTGAAAATTTCTCACTTTCTTAAATGAAGCAGTATTTCTTGGCTCATCTATAATTCCAGTCTAAATCCTAGAAATGACTGTTTCTCCAAGAGCTTTTGGGAAGTTTAAACATCACAATATAGATACTCATGAGCATTTCCCATGGACAGAAATAGGAAAAATACATGTTTCATAAAAACGAAAATGCATAATGAATTCATACTGGTAATTCTATTTAAGCATTATTATTCAGGTTTTACTCAATATTTTCAATCTTTCACCTGTGTTGCATCAAGGCTAAAACATTCAGGCTACCGTATAGCTACTCATTTTATTTATTCATACAGCAGTATCAGAATAACAATAGCTCACAATAACATAAATTACTGAAAAAAGATTATTTTTATCAAAATTAATTTAATACATATTGTGTTAGGACATTTTGTCAAATTACTGTGCTTTAAATTCACTTATGTTCATTTCTACATTGTATTACTATCTGGATTTACAACAATATCTTAGCATTTGAATAATCTATTAATTAGATTCATATAGCTTTCACATTATATTTTTTGAAGATTTATTTCATATTTGAATAAAATGTTTACATGGATTCATAGTCAAATACACGAAAGAAAGTATTATTTTTAATACGAATTTTAAGGCTGGGCACAGTGGCTCATGCTTGTAATCTTTTTTTTTTTTTTTTTTTTTTGCAGAGACAGAGTCTCACTTTATGGCCCTCGGTAGAGTGCCGTGGCCTCACACAGCTCACAGCAACCTCCAACTCCTGGGCTCAAGTGATTCTCTTGCCTCAGCCTCCCGAGTAGCTGGGACTACGGCGCCCGCCACAATGCCCAGCTATTTTTTGGTTGCAGTTTGGCTGGGGCCGGGTTTGAACCCGCCACCCTCGGTATATGGGGCTGGTGCCTTACCTACTGAGCCACAGGCACCGCTCCTCACGCTTGTAATCTTAGCACTGTGGGAGGTCGAGGCAAGTGGATTGCCTGAGCTCACGAGTTCAAAACCATCCTGAGCCAGAGCGAGACCTTGTTGCTAAAAAAATAGTTGGGTGTTGTGGCCGACACCTGTAGTCCCAGCTATCTGGAAGGCTGAGGCAAGAGAATTGTTTAAGCCCAGATGTTTGAGGTTGCTGTGAGCTGTGATGCCACAGCACTCTACCAAGGGCAACAAAGTGAGACTCTGTCTTAAAAAAAAAAATATATATATATATAAATATATAAATTTTAACCTCTGGGCTTCCATCCTATACTACCTTACCTTAATTGTAGGAGACCGAGCACCAGGCTTATAGAAGCAGCCACTGGTTCTTGAGGAGGTCCTGGGAGCGAGACAAATCTCCCGGCTGGCACGAAGATGTTTTGCTGCCCGGAGACAAGCCCTCAGCAGCTGCAGGCATTAATGAGATAAGATAGGTGGCTCATTAGCAAGCAGGTGTTACACTTTGAGCATTTCTGGCGCAGCAAGGTGGGAGTCGAGACTCTGGGGAAAGAGCACGTAGTGACCATTAAGCACGTGATCCCCCACACCTGTTGTGTAATGCTTTGCTATAAGGCCACAGCTGAGGTTACTCGGGGCTCTCCCAGGAGATATGGAAAGCTCTCCTCTTGCAGGTACGTACTTTCAATCTGTCTCCTGGCTGTTTTTATTCCTGCAGTGATGGGGTGACACAGCAGGCCCCAACACTTCATATATTACTATTCTTATTTTAACTTATACTTTATATGCATGTTTTTTGGATAAAGAGTAATATCCTATTCTCAATTTTACACTGCTTTTTTCTGGATATTATTAGAAGAACTAATAGAGATATATTCCTTATTCCATTTTATAGCTGCATGTTATTCCATGGGATAGATGTGCCATAGACACCTAACCATTCTCTGAATGGACGTTCACTCTGTTTTAAATATGTTGATATTATTAACATTACAATAAATGACCTTGAACACACATCTTTTTCTAGGATTGCCAGTGTGTATTTGGGTGGATTTCCAGAAGGGACATTGCTGAATTAATGAATTAGTACATCTTTAATATTATTCTTTATATTTTGATATTTAATATTGAATTCATAGCTATGTATTTGATTTTATTTTTACTATTTCAAATCAATATAGTATCAAGAAATTTTTATTTGTATCTATTAATAAAGAGTATTAACTATTATTAATTTTATAAACCTCTTCTACATTCTCTTTTTTAGCTTAGTGGTATTTTTGTTGATTCTCTCTTGTTAAGAAAAGGGAAAATTTACTTTTCTTTTTGTGAAAGCCAATTGATAAACTTAGATAGCCTTATTGCTTGAAACTTCCCAGCCCTTTGTTACTTGGCATCTGAATTCAGACTGCAGGCCCCTCTCCCCTTTTTGTAATTACCTTGAATAAAGTCTTTCTTATGTATTTATTTAACTTTGTTGGTGTAATTTTTCCTTTGACACTTTACAGTTTTCTTCTGTTTCATGGACAGGTATTTGTGAGCTGCCTCATGGTCCACAGGGACCTTAACACACTCCCTGGTCTTTTTTCCAACAATACCTCTATATAGAACTCAACAGCAATGTTTTTCTGCAACCTATGTTTAGGTGATATGAGTTGCTTTGCACTTTTAACAGGAATTGGAAAGTAGAATTGCTTTCCTAGCTTCAGGGACTTAGCACTTCCTTTTCAATTGTTTTTAAAAAGTGATTAAAAAAAAATATATCTTAGCACTCCACTCGCCTTCTCTGTTTTATTCCCCCGCTTTTTGTATGTTGTTCTGTCTCCCTTGTTTGCCCTGTTTTCTCTGTCCTGTTCAATTTAGATTATAATCATAACAATAACTCTCCAAGGCAGGAGTTTGTCCTCATAGGAAGCTTTCCTTTGCCAGTTTCATGAATTTACATTCCCAAGTCAAGGGTTGGTCTTTCCAAACCTCTGGTGCTACTTTTCAATACCTATAACCGGAAATTGCAAAATCCTACCAACGTTAGTTGCTCTTCTCAGATTATGCCACATCTTTGTCAGTGAGAACCTGATACTCTGATACTCTGATATTCTCCAGTTCAGAGTTCTGCTGCTGCCCATCTGATTCCTCTAACAAAGTGTTTGAAGCAAAATAGATTTTTTTTTTTAGTTGAAGGAAGTTTGAATAAATACCACTTTATTTATGATTCCTGAGTGCTACAATTTGAGTTGTTTTTTGTGTTTACTCCAAAAAGATGTTGAATTCCCAACTCCTGATCCTTGCAAATAATCTTATCTGGAAATAATTTTTGTAGATGACCAAGTTAAGGCAAGGTCTTTGGTGAGGGCCTTAATCCAGTATGATTCAGTGTCTTTATAAAAAAGGAATATTTTCTACACAGACATGTATAAGCTCCAGGGAAAACACAATGTAGGGAGAAGACGGTCAACAAAAGGAATGACTGAATCTACTGGCAGCTAGGACAGAATCCCAGAACTTATTCATACCCAGTGACTTCAGAGGGTGGTGGCCCTGTTGACACCCTGATTTTTAGACAACTGGCTTCCAGAGGAGAGAGAATACGTTCTGTTTTTCCTTTCTTTTCTTTTTTTTTTTTTTTTGAGACAGAATATCACTTTATTGCCCTTGGTAGAGTGCTGTAACATCAGAGCTCACAGCAACCTCCAGCTCTTGGGCTTGGGTGATTGTCTCACCTCAGCCTCCCGAGTAGCTGGGACTACAGGCGCCCGCCACAATGCCCGGCTATTTTTTGTTGTGGTTTGGCTGGGGTCGGGTTTGAACCCACCACCCTCGGTATATGGGGCTGGTGTCCTACTCACTGAGCTACAGGTGCCACCCTAAATTCTATTTTTCTAAGCCACCCAGTTTGCAATACTTATTACAGCATCCTTATCAACCTAGTACCAATTCAATTATAGTGATTTGCCATGTATATTTAATTTTGCTAGTCTAGCTGCTCTGGTATGTTTTTATGAGAAATTTAGAGATATTCATAAAACTATTATCATGATCCCCAGAGAATTAAATACTTCTCTATTTAATTTCTGAACTTCTCTATATGTTATATATTTTCAAACATATAAATCCAGGTATACTTGTCTTGCCCTATTCAAGGCTGTCTACACTTCTGATCTATCTTGCCCCTAAAAATGGCTTGATCGCTTAGCCGTGGCCACAGGTTTATTCAGCTCAAGATATCTGTTGCCATAGCAGTGTTGCCACCTGTTATGTATCGAACCACATTGCTGCTGATGTTTAAGTATAAAAAGCAAATCCTTAGCCTTGACTATTCTTCCCCTTAATTAGTAAGACTCCAAAAGTCCAAAAGCGACTTCTTCACAATGCAACTGCTTTTTTTGAGCCCACCCCGATGCTCTGTCAAGAGTGTACTTTTGCTTACAAGGAAAAAAAAAATTAAAAAAGAAAAAAAGCAGTCACTTTCTTGGCTTATGTCGTGCACCCTGAAATTCTTCGTCCTATTATCACCAAGAATGTAGGAAACACATCCCCTTGAAGACTGCCAAAAGAACTGCTCAAAGTCTTTATTAGACATTGATTCAACTTATTTAGTAAACTGATACATATTATCTTCATTTGAACAACTGCTGCACAAGAACCCACAACTATAAAAATTATCGAAACTTTGATATGATAGAGGACATTTTAAAATGTCATTTGAAAAAAGACTATAAACTATTAGGAGGAGAAAAATATATTTTTAATGGCAATATTTTAACGACCTCTTTGTTTAAAATTATATAATTTTATTTAGTTATCCATAAAAGAAATACACAATTAGACAAATCATTTTTCTATATATCTAATAATACCTTTATAAATGAGAAAATTTTGAAGTCCTCATAAAAGGCCATTAAAGCTAGGAAACTTTATAGCTTTAATTATGTGGGTTCATGGTATTTTTTCAATGTCATTTTAGTAAAAATGTATCCAATATCCATATAGAATTATTCCTTCAAAATAAATACAATGTAAGATACATTAATATTGGTCCAATTTCCCATTACAAACAATCTAGCTTTCCATAATTATTTTGTTATTGAAAATTAAAATAAAAACATTTCAATCTTCTATGCAAATAGACAATATGCAACCTATTTGATGATATTTTATATTATATGAAAGATATCACTAAAGAATAATTTTCACACCGGGCATGGTTGCTCACGCCTGTAATCCCAGCACTGTGGGAGGCTGAGGAGGGAGAATTGCTTGAGCTCAGGAGTTTGAGACTTGCCTGAGCGAGAGTGAGACCTTGACTCCTAAAAAGAAAAATGGAAAAACCGAACCGGGCTCTGTGGTGAGCGCTGGTAATCCCAGCGGATTCCAGAGGCTAAGGCAGCAGGATGCCCACAGCCCAAGTCTGAGGTTGCAGTGAGCTATGACGCCATGGCACTCTGCTCAGGGCATAGGGTGGGACTCTGTCTCAACAACAACATCAACAACAACAAAAATAATTTTCATCTTTTGATATACATAGCACATATATTACAAATATGTATCATATATATTATATATAAAATGATACTTCTAGTCAAATCTGCTATGGAATTTATAAATCTATTAATCAGTCTAATTTTTTAATATTATATAGGATTTTTCTAAATAATACAAAGTACCAAATAGACGGTTTTGGGAGACTTATAATCCTCATAAATTCTGTTCATAATTATGGGCAATCTTAAACTTGATAGCTGGTAATTCACATAATGAGTAAAATAAAAGAGAGGTTTTGAAGCACAGCTACTTTTTTTTTCCTGAATGTACAGCTTTAATATATTTAAATTACTGGAAACTTATATTTTATGGGATCTAACTGATGACTCAGGTTAGTCATTTCAGATATAAATTTAAAATTGGATTAAGCAGAGTTATGTCAAATATATTTTAGTTACAGTCTTAAGGGTTTTTATTAGCTGCTTTTTGTTACAATGCATAGTTCAGCGGCAATGTAAACTTTGGTCATATCTGTAGCTTGCAGGTTCTGGATTGGTGAATAGTAACCCTAGGTTACTTTGTGTTATGTCAGAAACTGTTATATTATTTCCACTAATAAGAAAAGAACAAGTGATCCCATTTCATTGTGGGCAAAAGACTTGAACAGAACCTTCTCTGAAGAAGACAGGCACATGGTCTACAGACATATGAAAAACTGCTCATCTTTAATCATCAGAGAAATGCAAATCAAAACCACTTTGAGATATCATCTAACTCCAGTAAGAGTAGCCCTCATGACAAAATCCCAAAACTACAGATGTTGACGTGGATGTGGAGAAAAGGGAACAATTCTGCACTGCTGGTGGGAATGCAAGCTAATACTGTCCCTTTGGAAACAAGTTTGGAGAACACTTAGGGAACTAAGAGTAGACTTGCCATTTGATCCTGCATTTCTTCTACTAAGTATATACCCAGAAGAACAAAAATCATTTTACAACAAAAATATTTGCACCAGAATGTTTATTTTGCAGCCCAATTCGTAATTTGCAAGTCATGGAAGAAGCCCAAGTGCCCATCACCCCGTGAATAGATTAACAAATTGTGGTAGATGGAATTTTATACAGCCATAAAAGGATGGAGATTTTTACCTCTTTTATGCTTACATGGATGGAACTGGAACATATTCTTCTTAGTAAGGTATCTGAAGAATGGAAGAAAAAGTATCCAGTGTACTAAGCACTATTATGAAACCAATATATAACCACCCACACTTTTATACAAAAGATAAAACACAACTATAGCCAGGATGAAGAGGAGGTTGAGGGGAGGGGAGGGAGGAGGCTGGGTAGAGGGAGAGGAATTTGTGGGACCTCACCTATGGTGCATATTGCAAGAATACATGTCAAATATATTATGAGTAGAGTATAAATATCTCAACACAATAAGTAAGTGAGGTGAAGGCTGTGTTAACCAGTTTGATGTAAGCATTCCAAGTTGTATATAAAATAGCACATTGTACCCCATAAATTCATTAATGTACACAGTTATGATTTAATAAATTGTTAAGAGAAAATTAAAAATTTTAAAAAGAAAGAGACTTACTGGTTTTTACAAAGAAAATGAGTAGATCTAATAATGAATGCTAGTATTTCCCTCCACATATAAACATTCAATTTATTAATAGCATTAGTGTCATTGGTGTTATAAATTTTCTAAAAATTTCATGTTTCCATGGTATAATTGAATAAGCAAAGACTTTTAATGCACCATTAAAGTCCTCCTGTACTATGTACAATCTCAAAATATTTTCTTTGGACTTTTGGTGGCACTTAATGGTCTGTGATATTGTATTAAGGTGTTTTGCTACTTTTGAGAACAATGTAATGAAATAATTCTTATTTTATTTATATTTCACCATTTGAAATCAAAGCCAAATAATAATTTGTATAGAAGTTTGGTAATGATTAGAACACATATTCAAAGACATCTTCAAGTCCTAAAACAACAACATGGTTTAATTGGCCTTTGTTATGGACTGAATATGTCCTCTCAAAATTCATATGTTGAAACCAAAACCGCATCGTGATGGTATTTGGAGGCAGGGCCTCTGGGAGATGTTAAGCCATTTAGGTAGAGTCTTCAAAATAGAATTAGTGCTCTTATAAAACAAGATATGAGAAAGTCTTCTTCTCTTTCTTTCCTCCCACCATGTGAAGGGAATACAACCATCTAAACATGAGAAAGATAGCCTTCAACAGAAACCAAATCTACCCACCACCTGGATCTTAGAGTTTTTATCCACCATAATTGTGAAGATAATTTTCTTTTGTTTCAGGTACCCAAATTACAGTATTTGGTTTCAGCAGCGCAAATTGACTAACACAGTCTTAAGACTAGCATAATTTGCATTAATGTTTGTTACATTTTCTTTTTAAAAACTAATATTGTGCTGTATTATTATTTCAATTCACAAGGATTAATCAGAATTAATCAATGCTTAATGACAACACAAAATAACCAACGGAAAGAATAACATATCTTCAAAGGAAAACAACAGATAACAAAGCAAACTGAAAACAGCCAGTGCATCTCCAGAGTCTGCAGGGTTAACAAAATCTGCAGCTTCGACGTGTTGCCAAATCATGCTCAAACATGTGAAAAGAGCCCTGATTATAAAAATACGTAGAAAAAGAACTTAATTGAGCTGGAAATCCATTTGCTCAGATCCCAGAGCCTTTTCTTGGCAATCATAATAAATAGTGGCACAAAGCCACCAAAGTTCCCTATCATTTTCAAAGCAGCACTGTTTGCCACTCTCTAAGAAAGCAATTTGTAGTTTTATATAGAATAAGCACAAAATAACACTTGCAAGCTTAAAATTGATGAATTAGGTTGCTAAATGCAGAGAAGAGACTATAAATACTGAAACATCATGGAAAGTTGCATTTCTAGATTGGGGGGAAAAGTTATGTTACACTTGCTGTAAAGCTAGTAAAAATAAATAGCTACAAATGTTATGACAAATATCAAGTACTGAGAAAAAGCAATATGAGCTGTTGGCAAAACTCTTTTATCAGGCAGCATGTTGGGGATCACCCAGTTGCTATCACATTTGTCTGGCTGCAGATTTTTTGCTTTACACTTAGATGAAACTAATTATGTACAGTGTATAAATCAGCCCTTGACACTTTGCAAATATGTATAAATACAAAAAAGATATGGTCACCAGATTTTGGTCTATTCACCACTGAAGTGTCATGCTCTAGGACAATAGGTTTATTTTGGCAATTACGTTGAGAACTGCAATGCAGCCTAGAATAATGCTGTTAAGATCAATCCTAAAAGATTTATGGTTTTATGTATAGAAAATAGAAAATTATGCATGTAACTATATGCTATGTTGGCTGCAGAATAAGGATGTTGGTCAACAATATGTTGACTTGCCTTTTAATGTTAAATATTTTACAAATCTATAAATTTACTTAATATTGGTTTTTATATGACAGATTTAATTCAGGATATTATGGCCACATGACAGGTAAGACACTGTTGCTACGTAGTAGTGTGAGAAATAAATTACTAATCTTCTTTGAATCTAAGCTTACTCATGTCTACATTGAGATGGTTAAAACAATTAATTGGATTGCTCTGCGGGATAAAATGTTACCTATACAGGGTCTTGTACACTGCAATACTGGGAAACCCTACACATATATGGTGTGTAGATATAGCTTTATATACGTGCGTATGAAATATATACACATTTTTATTAATAGTCCAACTTATTTTTAGAGAGTGTGCCATGTTAAAGATCAGAAAAATAGTCTTTCACAGTGTATTAATAACATAAGAGAAAATAACAATTGGATAAAATATAAATAAGATATTAAGTATAATATAAATAAGATATTAAGTATAATATAAATATTTTAGTCAAATAATTTTTCAGCTGTTCCTAGCTTTTATGCTTCTACTGTAATAGAATTGTCATATATGCTGGCTCCTCATACCAAAGCCTTCCTAGTCCTGGGGTGGGGTGACTCTGACTCTGAAATATCTTCCAGAGTTCCCAGCCACTGTGGAGCTCAAGGTGTTCAACCTGGTCACACGTTCACATATCTTGTGTTGACTGATATTCCTCATCTCTCTCAGGCTAATATTACCCACTCTAGGATCACTTACAAACTACCAAGTCACCCATATTCAATCCTTGTCTTGGGGTTGGCTTCTAGAAGAGTCTGAACACAGACATATGTACAAATACATACACATAACTGTCCCACCCACATGAACAGAAGAAACATATATTTTCAGTGGCTTGGGGTGTACGGACTAATTCACATGGAACATCAAAATAAATGAGGACTTTCCTAATACCTTAACTTAAAAACTCAACATTTCATTGAAACATTCCAATAGTTTCAATAATATTTAAGTTAATCTTTACGTGTCAAATTAGTACATTTTGAGATTAGTGTTCTGTTGGACATCAAATGTTTCAGCTAAATAAATCGGTATTTCGATTGTGTGTTTTAAAATAGAAAATGCTAACCTTTTAGAAGCTAAGAACTTTGGATATGGCAAGATCAGGTAATGGAATTGCTATTCTTTGAAAGTGCTCTGTTGCAGAACAGTTATTGTGCAGTGAAGGAGTTTCAGAAACAAATGCTTTCTTGAGAAGCGTAGACAGTTCTTGATTATTTTCTAAGCTTTCCATTTGAAAAAGTTATATTTCACTTTGAAAGGATGAAAATAAATCACTGTAGACAGTTGAAAGTCTTGTAACACTTAAAAAATAAAAGTACTATTGAAGGACCCAGTGACACCATTTTAGGGTTTTCATCATTTCAAGCTTTTGTCCTTCATCTTAAAAACAATGTGAAAATCCTTTTTTCATTTCCTAGTAAACCACACCTCTCCTACTTCCTGAAGTGCACCCGCCTCCCAACCGTCGAGATTGGCGGGACCCTATCAACTTTAAGTTCTAGTATAGGCATAAGAGATGACCAATTAAAAGGCCATGCTTTGCTTCCCACACCCCTCACCCCATATCTGCTGCATAAAAACCCCACACGTGACGAGTACAGGGCTCTGAGTCCCAGCTGCATCTGGTAAGCCCAACAGCCATGGCTACGCCCTCGTGTGATTGCATCAGTGTCTGGCTCCCTCGTATGGTCACTGGGGATTCCAATTCTCGGGTGTAACACTATAAATGGCCTACGAAGTCAGTTATCATGTCTTCTGTATACCTATGAAAATACTTGCAGATATACTGAAATCTTGCAGATATACTGATGGTTAAGTACTTATTCAGCAATTAATATAAATTAAGTAGTTTACAATTATTTGAACTTTAATTTTATTTTGTAGATTTGCTAGCCCTTACATTTTTTTTCTATATTATGTGATGTGCATGAAAGTTAAACCAAGGCAAGAAATGTTTCTAATTGGATATTAAATACTATGTAGACATTAGTGGTTTCTCCTTCTGTACATCCTTCTTTAAGCCAATAAACTTTGGATAGAGAAAAACATTAGTCACATCCTTAACATTTTTACACCAATGATTATCTTTAATTTCCTGATATGAACTGCAAACAATTTGGCACTTCATACTCTGTATAAAACATCAACGAAAGCAGAAGACACCCATGTGAACTGATTGTACATTGCGAGTTAAAATAATTGTTCTTAATATTTCTGACATTCTTTTCAAAATTATTTTGCTTCTTAATTTATGTAGATTATTTAAAAATATTATACAGTATTATCAGCTATTATATGTTAAACCTTAAGTAAAAGTATTTAAACAGTTTGGGGAAGGGTTCACTTTATTTCCAAATTATGTTCAATTGCTTTCAATAGGCATCTGGTTTGCAATGGTAACTGAGTAATGATATGCTCTGATGTGGATTTATATTCCTTTCCACTAAAATGCTAGAAAATTACAATTAAATATGAATTCTATTAACACTAATACATGAGAAAGGCAATTTACCCAACATTCAGAAAAATATACACAGTATAAAAAAGTAAAATGAAATAAAGTGAATGAAAAGAATGATGATGTATTTGTGTTTTGTCTCATGAGAAAGAGTAATCCTGGGGTGGTGCCTGGGGCTCAAAGGAGTAGGAGACCGGCCCCATAATTGGAGGCGGAAGGTTCAAACCCAGCCCCAGCCAAAAACTGCAAAAGAAAAAAAAAAAGAGTAATCCTGTTCCTGTGAAAGAACATAAAGGAACACATCTTCCTTCTCCCCTGCCCACTTTACAGGAACAGAAATACCGAGATACAACCTCTCAAGATCAAAAGAGTTGCATTTAAGAGGGTCTTTACCTAACAAATGCAATCAATGTAATCTACTCCTTTGTACCCTCAATGAATCCACCAACAATAAAACAAATATATATATGATAAAAATTTAAAAATTAGCTCCTATATTGTTCCTATATACATGGTTCTCATATAAATGGGAAATACCAGTTGTATTTCAAAATTTGGAAGTTACAATCTCTACAAGTACATGGGGGGGTCAAGGAGATGGTGGTGGCCATTTCAAAGATAGAGCTAGAAATAAACCCCAGAGTTCTGCATGCCAGATATCTGTTTTTTTTTTTTTTTCTAGGATCCTTCTGAGTGGAGTGACTGAGAACTAGTCAGTGGTAAGAAACACTATAAAGAAGAATTTCATAAAGTAGAAAATA